>NC_139346.1:169823153-170050653 GCF_055883805.1 Amblyomma maculatum | reverse complement strand
AGCTGCGTGCTTCTGCGTACAGGACGCCAGGCCCGCTACCTGTTAGCAGCAGCAGCGGAACCAGCAGTAGCAGTCACGCATCTGTCATTACGGGCCTTGCTCTGGTATGTGCTCCACAGGCCGATATACGCCGTTTCTATAGCGGCGCGCGCTCCATTCTCGTGGAGTGCGCGTGAGTGCTGCTTCCTCTCGCATGCTATCATCTCTCGAGAGGAGGAGGAGCGGGAACGCTGTTTGCCCGAGAAAGCAGCCAGGTGCTCTTGCTCCCGCCAATGCTCCCCCCGCCTTATCCTCCAAGACTACGAGTGGTCACAATGTACACCGAGGACGCTTATGACGTTCTCGGGCCGGAAGTGGCGGAAGAGAGCAGCCGTCAGGCAACCGCAGTGCTTCTTGCTTGCTTGTTTTCTCCGAAGACGGCGCAAATAAGGCTTTCTCTTTCTGCGTGCCGTACACGACGACAAAGGCGGGCGAGGTTTTCGAGTGGCTAAAAAGGAATCTCTGTAAGAAGCGAGCCATTCGGAAAGAATGCGGCTCATTCCTCAAGAGGATTCCTTTTCTTTTCTTCTGTTTTCTTTTTGTGCCACCAAAGTGCTATGCTCCAGATTACGCGCAGACCGGGCTGAATCAAGATGTTGGCCGTTATGGTTGAGGCTCGGAGTTCCCGCTGCCGCCTAGGCGGGTTACAGTGCCGAAGGATTTGTGCACGCCCAGGATAATGATGAACCGCTTTGCAAACAATAATGCTGGATTTCAGGGATAGAATAAAACGGCGGCTGAAGAAGAAAAAAAGAACAACTGTCTTCTGTAGATGGAAAACAAGGGGAGAGTTGGATGACGGCAAAACCTTGTCTTAGTGATTGCGAAGTTGCTACTCTTTCACATGTACCGAGCTTTTCTCTCATGGCTTCACATGGATGGCACGCATCGTGTAGCATATACCCTTTTTAAGTTTAGGCGCGCCATGGCATCCAAGCACAGCGTAAATAAGAAAGGACGCGTTCTGCAGCAGCGGAGCAGGCTTACCTGTGTTTAGTTATATACCAGGTGTAACATAAATACCCAAGAAAGTAGCAGGGGAGACAGCGGCCGATGTAGCTCAGTTGGAAGAGGTTGGTTGGTTGGTTGGTTCATGGGAAGGGAAAGGCGCAGTATCTGTCACACTTGCTCTGTGGACACCTGAACCGCGCCGTAAGGGAAGGGATAAAGGTGGGAGTGAAAGTGGATAGAGAGAAAGGGGGGCCGTAGTGGAGGGCTACGGAGTAATTTCGACCACCTGGGGATCTTTAACGTGCGCTGACATCGCACAGCACACGGACGCCACTTCGTTTCGCCTCCATGGAAACGCAGCCGCCGAGGCCGGGATTCGATCCCGGGAACTCCGGCACAGTAGTCGGGCGTCTGTGCCGGAGTTCCCGGGATCGAATCCCGGCCTCGGCGGCTGCGTTTCGATGGAGGCGAAACGAAGTGGCGTCCGTGTGCTGTGCAGAGGTGGGCAACCTCATGAGGTTTCGACCTCATGAGGTCGACCTCAACCTCAAAATGACCTCAACCTCACGGAGTGAGGTGAGGTTGAGGTGAGGTCGGCTATAGCTCAAAATATTTTGAGTGAGGTCACGAAATTGGACCTCAACCTCACGCGTGAGTTTGAGGTTGAGTGAGGTCGTAATTGTGTGAGGTCGAAATTGTGAGGTCCAGGATTTTTGCTGTTGCCGCGGCTTACTTCGAAGAGCGCCTCTTTTGACGCGGAGTTCGAGCGTACTGCCGCGGTGTGCCCGTCGACTCTTGATGTTCGGTTACCCCCCGTTCGGACGATCGGATGCCGTAGCCCCTGCCCAGGCTTCCCTCAGGTCTTCTTGGAAGATTTTTTTTTTTTTTTTTACGACACGAACTCCTCGTGCCCCCCGCCCGCCACTCCCGTTTTCTCTGACTTGTTTGTGCCGATGCTTGCCGCCGGCTCAAACACCCAGAAGCGCGCAAAGCACATAACTCAGTCTGACCCGCGATGCTTTTGTCGGATGCCGCAAACAAATAAGCAAACTAAAAAGCGAAGCAAATTGTCTTTTGCGCAGACGGCGCAAAGCAGAACTGTTTGTCGTA
This sequence comes from Amblyomma maculatum, assembly GCF_055883805.1. NCBI lineage: Eukaryota > Metazoa > Arthropoda > Arachnida > Ixodida > Ixodidae > Amblyomma > Amblyomma maculatum. The sequence goes on along the minus strand of NC_139346.1, from coordinate 170,048,553 downwards.
TGCATGCCCGTTCCCAGGCGCTGACGTCACGGCTGCTGCTTTACATTCGATGAAGGATCCCGCTGTACATTACACGGAACCTTAACAGAAAATGGTGCAGCGAAATTGCATGGGATGAAGGTGCTAGCGTTTCTTACATAACCAATAAAGCGGTAAAACATGCAAGATGATGAGACGGACGGCACAGTTTATAAGACGCAACTGATATACAGGAAAGAAGCCTGCGCATGTTAACCATTTGCCTAGGTAGAAGAGGCAAAAAAAATTATATGGGGCTTGTAAACAGTAAAGCCCAATGAAAACAAAAATCTTTTTGCTCCGCTAAGGCCCTTTGTTTCTCTCTCAAATTCTCGTGAAACCAGGCAATGCAGGAGGAAGGATGATGGTAAGAGATTCTTAACTTCATAATATCAGGTCTATCTTGAAATCACTTTAGGCGCAGGAAAAAAAAAAGAGAAAAGCGTTCTCCTACATGTTTTTATAAGTTAAAAACTACTGAGATGTTTTCTGACTCAACATTTTGGTGTCTAGACAGACGAATTAGTGTGGCAAACTGAGCGTGTCTCTTTTGTGCTGCCGTCTGCTCGAGACGGACAAATCAATCGGATGAAAATTTGTGTGGTCAGATATCGGAGTAATATACTCAGACATTCGTTTTTTCTTTAAAAATCCATTGAAATATATGTGAATGAAACTAATTACATGCTAGCACTGACGAATGCAGTACTACGTCGATGTCTCAAGCCTTCTATACCCTCTGGGAAGCGCAGTTCTCTTTTTTTTTTAGTGTGCGAAATTTCGTATACTTTCGTCAACATGGTATTTCTTTATATATATTTTCTTGTATGACATTTACGTTCGTGTACTGGCGAACAGAGAACAGGCTTCTTCCCTCACATTTGGCTCTTTCTTTGGCATCTTTCCAGAGGCCCATAGCACAACCCTCCTTTCCACTTACCGGAGCGGTCATTTAGTTTCTCTTTATTTTTTTATTTTTTGCAAGTATTGCAAAGCGCGATGTAGTCTCTGAAAACGAAGCTGACACATTCGCTGCTGCCTTTGGTGTGTATTGGTGACAGTTCGGCATTCACTGCATGAGCAAAACCTAGAGCCTAGAGACGGACGGCGAAGGGAGGAACGCGTACACAGCAGGGAGCGCGGTCCCTCCAGGCTGCTTGATCGCCTCCTTTCTGTTGTTCTTGTCTTTATTTTACGTTTATGTGCTGTAACTACACGACACTAACGGGGAAACGGTTTCTCTGGATGCACGTGTAGTGCATGCGACGAAGCAGCTTCGGAGACACCACCGTGTAATCTATTAGTTCAGTCTTTAAAGGAAAACAAGTGAATAACACAAAGAAGCTCGTCTCAGACTTGTTGGAGAAATGGTATCCAGTATTCTGTTCAGATGTACAAGTATTTGTATCGTTTTTTTTTGTTTTTTTTTTTGGGGGGGGGGGGGGATTTGGACATTTTGGTCCGGCGAAATTTGACTGCAAAATGGTTCACGTTTAACCCTCTTTCCTAGCAGTTTCGAACCCTGCAATTTTTTAATGTAAGCGTGGTGTTCGAAGAAGCAATTTCGCCAATTCTTGCAATACGCCTCGGGATCACAGAATTACAGACAAACACCTAGGAGTGACCGGTTGGGACCTCGTAACATCCACAGCGTTCCTCTGAAATTTTCTGAAGGTACATTTGTTTACTCGGCGTTGGCCGAGTTTTGTGATTATTTGGTGTGTTGCTGTCTTTCTTCTTTTGTTTGTTTTGTTGGGGATTTAGTCATCACGACAAATCGTTTCATGAGTATCTTTTATGGAAAATTCGTGCCCCGTTAATATGGACGACCCGAATTATGAACAGTTTTTCTGGGGACGAAATTTCTTCAGTGTATTTATGCCTCGTTAATGGAAAAACTAGCTGTTTGAACAATGGACAGGGGAAGAATGCATAGAGCCCACTTGGGCCCATGTATTTTTGTCTCGTTAATATGGACATCGTTTGAAAAATGCAGGGGAATCCGAACGCAAGTTAAAGAAGGGCGCGCAGGCCGGGAACCTATGCGACAGCCGATACGGTCGGATGCCTGAACTAGTCCTGTGGAGTTGGAAAGAACGAAAGCGGGCGTGTGGTCGTTTTAAGAAGGGGAGGGACGCAAGAGCGGAAAGGAACGTACACAGAAAACCGAGGGTCAGCTAAGTAAGAAAACCCTGAAGGGAGGGAACCGGGAGATTTCTGGGTGCAGCGGCAGCGCCGCAACGAGAGGCCGCAGTCGGGAAAACAGCAACATGTGGTCGCAATAAATTCTGCTGAACGTGAACAGAGAGGCCGGTAAAAGCGTAGGAAAGAAATAATAGGAAGAAAGACAAGCGCCAAAAAGTGGGGGTGGGAACTGAAGTTTTTCTTTCCCAAAACACAAAGTGTGTTCCATGAAGCCGTTAACGCTTTTCGGTCAGAGTTAAAACACACTCACGAAGTAGAGCGACAAAAGAAAGGCGGCGAGCACGCAACCAGGACCGGGCGTCCCGCCCTGGACGCCCTTCCTTCTCATGCTCCTGGTTTTCGTCACTGTTGGGGTGCCGAACTGCCACATTTCGCGCCCCGGGCGGTCCGCATGTCGGCTTCGCCTTGAGTCAACGATGCGGCCTTGACAAGGTCTGAGCTCTTCGTAGTCGGTTCGCCGTCGTTCTAAACTGTACTTCAGCTTGCAGTGCTTGTTTCATAGGAACACATACAAACGGCACAGGAAAGGGCTGTTCGATAGCCCTCAGCAGCCTGCCAACTTGACTGCCTCGCTTCCTCACATAAACAGTACAAGGCAGAAAAAAGAGAATCAGAGGAACGGAAAGGCGGGGAGGTTAACTAGGCAAAAAGAGTGCAAAGAATCAGGAGCCTGTAACCCTCAACTTTAGTCTGACTTTTGGCATGGCGGGAGTTGAACGCAAAAAAAAAAAATAATAATAATAATAATAAAAATAAAAAAAAAAACGGAGCTGAACGTAGGCGCGAAGCGGGACATCTGTGAATACAAGCGGCAAAAGCCATCTCAGTTAATCCAAGCCGTGAGGGACTGGACCCAAGTTCAACTAGGCCTCAGCCTCGCCAGGTCGACGGTAGCATCAATACTACAGGGCTCTGATAAATGGCTCAACGTCGGCATCGCTCATCGCAGAGTCAGCTACAGTCCGACAGCGCCCAGCACAATTCGAAGAAATGGAGTCAGCCTTGTTAATGTGGTTCGGAAATGTGTGCGCGAATGGTGCTGTCGTGAGCGACGAAATGCTTTAACAGAAGGCTCGCTGCCTCGGTAACATTATGGGTGCGCACCCTTCCTTCTCCTCCGTCTTGATAGGTTTTACCTGTGATGACTTACGGAATTTTTGTTCAGTAAAACAAGGATGTTTACTCAGAAAAATTATTCTACGCTATGTATAGGCATTACTAACTTCAGCTACTCATGAGGATAGCTGACAAGATTTAAGAACAGACATGACATTTTGGGTCGACGGATTCAAGGAGAAGGGGGTAACATCGACAGCTCGGCTGTTTTTAATTAGAAATTTAATTTAAAAAGCTGTCATTAATTATAAAGTTTTTCTCAAAAATATACTTTTCATTTTTATCATGACTCGTTATTATGGATGACTCGCGTTATGGACAGTTTTGGTCGGAAACCAAAGGGTCCATACTAACGAGGCACGACTATATTCCTATTATTTCCCCAATTTGATGTGTACGGTCGCAAGACAATGTACAGTGTATTAAAAAACAATGCTTGGCAATCATCAATTTGTTTTTTTTTTCGAATTAAGAAAAAGAGCATATCGTTATTGTTGCCATCGTCACTAGGGTCAACAGCATTTGTCTTTTCAGGATATAGTAAGAACTGGCTTGTTTTATTTCCAATAGGGATTTTATTCATGTTGGTCGGATGGGATAAACTCTTTGTATTGCACTATGGGCCTATGCGTAGTAATGTGGTACCCATGTAGGCCTTAGAATAAAACGGACCAAAAAATGGTAGGCGAAGAGGGGGAGAGGATTGCTACTTTAGTGCAGGATTAGACATGGAGTCTCCGGAGTTTTTCTTTTATCCGGGATATTAATTGTATAAAATTAAGAGTAAAATACAGCCTTCATACGGCAAAATTCTGGCTTGCCTATATATGCTAGGATTACCAAGAAATGTATATTTGCTAAGTTACGGTTTAATTTGATGATTCTTTTTTTTTTTTTTTTTTTGAGGTCGAGTGCCCGACCTCAACCTCACATTTTGAGTTTGAGGTGAGGTTGAGTGAGGTCGCCAATGGTCACCTGAAAAGTGAGGTGAGGTCGTCTGGGGGACCTCAACCTCAATTTATGAGGTTGAGGTTGAGTGAGGTCGCCAAATATTTTTTGAGTTTGAGGTGAGGTTGAAGTTTTTGAGGTCAAATGCCCACCTTTGGTGCTGTGCGATGTCAGCGCACGTTAAAGATCCGGACGCGATATTCGGAGGTCGTGGGTTCGGTCCCCACTATCGGCACGTTGTTTTTTCTTCTACTTTGTCTTTAATTACCTTTCCCCTAAACAGATTACATACTAATTTCTGTGATTATCCAAGTAAACATTAAAAAAAAAAAAAAGCAAAGTATCATCCCCAACGCTTTACTTGGCCTCGCCGACTGTTGGCTTCTTTCCTTCATGCATTATAACGAGCACCCTCATTTCCCCTTAATTGATCTGCTTGTAGCTTACGGGGGTCTCGGTTCTGGCAGTCTTGAAGCCATAGGTAGCGTAAGAGGGTTCTAGCACAGCTTTCGCCCTCGCTCTTGATCACGTTCTACGTGACGCTGGCGGTAACAAAGGACGTACCACGTCCGCCGCTATGGCTGAGGGTGGCGCTGGTGAACACTCTCAAGGTTCGTATACAGACAACATAAATACCCAAACAAGTAGCAGGGGGGACAGCGGCCGATGTAGCTCAGTTGGAAGAGCACCGGACGCGATATTCGGAGGTCGTGGGTTCGGTTCCCACCATCGGCACTTTGTTTTTTCTTCTACTTTGTGTTTAATTATCTTTCCCCTAAACAAGATTACATTACTAATTTCTGTGATTATACAAGTAAACATTAAAAAAAAAAAGACATAAGGTAACATCCCCAACGCTTTCCTTGGCCTCGCCGACTGTTGGCTTTCTTTCCTTCATGTAGTATAACGAGCACCCTCATTTTCCCTTAATTGATCTGCATATATATATATATATATATATATATATATATATATATATATATATATATATATATATATATATATATATATATATATATATATATATATATATATATATATATATATGAGGAATCCCGATCAGCCGCCTTACGTACCGCAGGGAATTTCTTTTTTTGAAATGTCTTAATTAGCGAATTATGTTCATTTTTGTAATTTACTAAATATTCACTTTAGACCATTAATGTGAATAGGTGGGAGAGCACCGTCAGAAACCCCCATTAACTGCGATAAATAAAGTGTCGCGTGTATCTTTTTTTCGTGGCTCCAAAGAAAGCCCGCGAAATACAAATAAAATCACGTGACTAGCGCATTCGCGCGCCACGATTGTGGTGCTCCCAGTCATGATTTCAGTGAATGAAATTATCTGCGGCCGTGTGTCTTCGGCCCCGTTGCAGCGGCAGGCCTTTATGCTTGCGATGGTTTCTTCGCGCGCGTCAGCGATATATATATATATATATATATACATATATACATATATATATATATATATATATATATATATATATATATATATATATATATATATATATATATATATATATATATATATATATATATATATATATATATATATATACACACACATTCTTCAACCTTTTGTTGCGCTTAAGTCCCGTTCCCGACAACCCGCATAGGCTTTCAAACTGTATGCCTTTTTTTTTCTTTTTTTTTCCTTTCGCAGTTCCGCGGCCTCCCTATTTTACAGAAGCCCATCCAGTGCTCACAAGACTTAGTTTGTAAGGGCTGTGGATTCAAACGCTGCTTTGAGCGGTTCAGCGCCCCTGCTACCGTAAATTTGGTTAGCGCGGTAAAAACTAAGATGGAAATTCAGTGACCTCTCTCTACGTCATCTTTTACTGGCTGTTCTCTTTTCTTTTTTCTCCAGTGGGCTACACACACGACCACAGTTCGCTCGATTTCTGCGGCTGTTGCCTGGCGTACGAGGGACGATTTCGCCGGCACATGCAGACAAGGGTGAGCCTTTGTCGCCTTCGTAACGTTTAGAAACCTGCTGCAGCTAGGGCAAGAGGACGAAGCGCTTAAAGAGAGTGACGAGTGCGAGTAGGATAATAATAATAATAATAATAATAATAATAATAATAATAATAATAATAATAATAATAATAATAATAATAATAATAATAATAATAATAATAATAATAATAATAATAATAATAATAATAATAATAATAATAATTGGTTCACGGGGAAGGAAAGGCGTAGTATCTGTCACACTTGTTCCGTGGACACCTGAACCGCGCTGTGATGGAAAGGAGAAAAGTGGGAGTGAAAGTGCAAAGAGAGAAAGAGGAGCCGTAGTGGAGGGCTACGGAGTAATTCGATCACCTAGGGAACTTAAACGTGCGCGAGCAGAAACGAACCGGAAAAGGGCGTGGTCGAAACATACGTGCCGCGAATTAAGCTGTTAATCGCTAACATTCCTGCGCGTGCGCTTTATTGCCTTTGGTCCGAGGACACGCAGACAGGCGAGCAGTGGCGGTTAAAGTTTAGAAGCCCCGTAAAAGCACACCAACAAAAATGCGCCGCCTTTCGTGCGGCTAGGATTGTCCAACTCCTGTGGTTTAGTACTGGTAAGCTTTGGTGCTCTGCCTCTTGTCTTCAGATGGCGAGATAAGAAGCATAGCAATACATGACGGTGTGTGATGCAGCCGAAGCAGTCCCTTCTTGAGCAAACAATAACTACAGGGAGTGCCAGTGTTGGTAGCCGCGAGTTATGTGATAGATTTTCACACGCGACGGTCGTAAAAAGCACAGCTGCAATAAACCTTTGTTTACTCTTCATCGAAAAGCTAGGCGCCTGTGTGCTGTGCGGTGTCAGTGCACGTTAAACAACCCCAATCGAGGACTCCGCAAATTTCGACCACCTAGGTGGTCGAAATTTGCGGAGTCCTCCACTGCGGCGTCTCTCATAGCCTGAGTCGATTTGGGACGTTAAACCCCACAAACCAAATCAATTCTAAAAAAATCTTCAATGGGAATTTTTATTTTTTCATCCCATTGTCTATAACAATCCTTAAGCAATCATCCTCCAAGACGAAGTTTAAGAATTAAACAGAACTCACCTACTGCTTTTACTCATGTATAGGCCGTCGCGAATTGTTACGAAAAAGTTGGTTAGTCTGATCGTTAGCGATGAATATATAATCAACTCATTCATCAAATTTTCATAATTTCTCTATTAAATCCCTTCATTAATTCTGTTAATCGCCTATTAGTCAATGATTCAACCAGTCAAATTATGATCAAGGTCAGTTCCATCGACATTTTTGACATTAACGTCTTGTGTACAGTCTTCTCTGTTCGAAAGAGCCGCCTCATGACAAAATGGCACCCCATTCATGACATTAGAGTGAACTCAGTATCGAATCGCGCCGACTATGTTACTACTCTTTAAACCTCTTCATATTCCCATGCCATGCTTTGGTAACTGACATCCACAGTCAACCGTTCACTATATCTGCGCTCTTTGACCTTCTAAAAAGGTCCGCACTGTACAGCGCGTTTGCAGAGATTCGCATCACACTCCCGTATACGAATACGATACTTCCTACAGTTGTGCATCAGCTGACGATGGAATGAAGAAGGCTAGCTTCCGTGGTGAAGAAAAATAGAAGGGGGGGGGGGGGGGGGGTAATCTTTTGAATATGCCGCGGCCCACGAGCAAGGGACCTCGCAGCCGCTATGAAGGGGTGCACGCTCTGTCATCGAATAGCTGGTCGCGGTGTCATCTCCCGAATGGTCCCGGCACGGGGATTTCGCACCCTTCTGCAAAAGGCTAAGAGAGAGTGAAGACAAAAAGGAGACCATGAAGTCAATAAATCCGGTTTATCGTTCTCCGAAAGACGCTCCCGTTGGGTCGATACACGTACTTAAAATTTGCAGTGCCGCTCTAAAGTCTGTATACACTGATGCGACGGCGTTTATACTATAAAGGTACATTTCTCTTTCTTGTTCGGCATTATACGTCTTTGTTTCTTTCGTATATATGTTTGAGAAGTGGGCGATCTGTGTTTTTCATGGAAGAACCGCTTCGCGCACCGTTAATTACACTTTTGATGAGCTGTGTCGCTTTTTTAGACTTCGTTCGCCCGATGCTGTTGGAAGTGGAGTTGCGATCCTAGCAAAAGAAATCGGTTTGGTGTCTAACGACGCAGATTAACTCATATAGGGTTTAGTCGATGTGCACTGTATCAGTCGTGAACAATAGAAGAAAGCGGCAAATGCCCCTCAAATGACGCTCTCGCTCCAAATCAATGATGAGGTCCGTCGACCTGCCATGCTGCTATAGCCGTCTACAATACCTTGTTAACTGTTTAAAATGGGTTGATATCGGTTGCCTCGTATAGGCGATGGTTCGACGAAACTGAATGAAGGGAGTCTTTTAAGGGCAATTTCTCATTCCATTGGATACAACTATAACACCAGCGCATGACGACAGCAGTATTTGAAATTCTCACGTCGCCAGCATGTCCGGCGCACCCATGCTCGACGCTTAATTATTATAATTATCACCTTGGTATTAAAATAGAACGCATGTAGTAAAGTTCAGTTGCGCGGCAAACATACTTTCAAAGGTTTGTAGATAACCAACTGGTATGCGTGCGCCACACAAGGAAGATACTAAGGCCTTCTGTGTCTAACGAGACGTTTATCGTATTCGTTATCTCGTTACCTGCCTGACTTCTTGTTTGCGAACGCAATCCATGAAGCCAGATACAGAGTCTAAGTTCAGGAAGTAAGTGAAAAGACGATGGGAGTGCGCAAGAAAAAAAAAAGGGGGGGGGGGGGGGGGACAGCGGTTTCAGTGACTTTACGCGTGCGCTTCCTGCAGTGTCGACATTTTTCTTAGCGGTAAAAATATATACCGTGTCGTTAGCTGCGCAGGCGAGTTGTTTACACCGTGCCCTCAATATTCCTGCTTTTGCTAGTTATTTGTTTCGCATTCAGAACACTTGAGAAATGTTTCTCTCGCGCGCTTTTTTTCCCGCCCTCTCTGCATTTTTTAGCCTCATAACGATGGCGGCAAGCCGAAATAAAATCAAGCGGCGGGTCGATGGGTACGGAACTGCGGCTGCAGCGACCAGATAGAAGGAAGAAAGCGAAGCGTCTGAGGGGAACCGCAATTTGATGCTTTCTCTTTTCTTTTTAGATATCCGCAAAAAAAGGGGGGAAAGGCGAACAACAACACTGGGGAGTGCGTCCCGTCGCTCGGTTCGTTAACAGATGCGTTTTTTGAGAAACGTTGTAACTATCCTCTAACAGGATCGATGCGAGAAAGCTCCTTGTTTTCCTCCTTAGCTTTGTGAGTACGTCGCACCACCGCCTCCGTTTGTATCATCTTTATGCTTAGAGGATGCGCAGGGCATGGTGTCTGGTGAATGTTGGGCCGCATTGGTTTGTCCTCTAGTGAATATTTCAATCAATCAATCAAACAATCAATCGATAAATAAATAAATAAATAAATAAATAAATAAATAAATAAATAAATAAATAAATAAATAAATAAATAAATAAATAAATAAATAAATAAATAAATGAGTAAATTTGAAAAGTTATGTCTTTTGGAACAAAACAATATGAGCTCTATCTAAAACACAAGAACCGGAAGACAGGGACGCCTTCTTCGGGTTTTACATTCACGATGTGTCTCGATGCTCCTGATGTAAGAAGAGCGCCGAGAAAAAAAAGAAGAAAAAAAAACTGAGTGGTAGCACCGGTGCCGGACACATGCCGACAAAGAGAAAAAGTGCCGCTGTACGGAAACAAAATGTTCGTCAGAGTAAATTCTAATCAACGCCATTGATTTGATGGGCGTGATGCGCTTTGGACGTGCACCGTTAAGGTTGTTAGATGCATCACTATTTTACTCTATAAACGACATCCCCCGTTGTGCTGTTTTCGAAAAGTAGGTTACTCATCATATTTTGCTTGCTTTTTTGTTGTGCACGACACGGATGTTAATAACATTGCCCATCACGGGTAGGGCCAATAAGCGGGAACACGATGCTTCCTGATCAAAAATGCTCCGAAAGCTCCCAATCACGATGTCCGTACGCCAAGCTATCAACTTTGGTGCGTGCTCCTCAAGAGTCGGCTGGGCGATCGATCATATCTTCGCTTAGCACCAATTACACGGCTGTCTAACCCGCTGTCCGGTTCGGGGAACCTGGTATATTTCGATTTGCTTTTCTCATTCATCCGTTCCTCGCTTATATTTCTCGCGAGGCAAGTTACGAGGAAGGATGCGGATCAGCAGACAGAAGAAGAAGCGGCCACAACAAAGCGAGCCGGGCAGCAACGCGGACGAGCCAACCAGAGTAATGTTATGAACGTCGCCGGGCCCACTGACACGGGATTTCTGTCACAGGAGACTCGTTAGGGGCCCGCGAACATAACTGGCTGCGCAGGAGCCTGCAGCTCGTCACTTCGTTGGGTTCTTCTTCTCCGCTGGTACAGGGGATAAACCTCGGAGCTGTCTGTCGTATGTCGTGCCTCCACGGCCGTACGTTTATTGCGACGTATGCCTCTGTTGATAATCTGAGAATGAAAAGGACGACAGTTATTTCCTTCTTTCTTTCTTTATAGAAAGTCGCAGTCAACGTACGGCGGAAAGAAAGAAAAAGAAAAGAAAAGAAAAGAAAGAAAGAAAGAAAGAAAGAAAGAAAGAAAGAAAGAAAGAAAGAAAGAAAGAAAGAAAGAAAGAAAGAAAGAAAGAAAGAAAGAAAGAAAGAAAGAAAGAACGGCCAAGCTCTTCATCAAACTCAGATGATAAAGCAATGTGAGGTGCCTTAATAGCTCATAATCAATATCATACAAGTATTGATGAAGTCAGAGAATACAACAGAAAAAAAAATCAAGACATGAAATTTAATAAATCCTTCCAAAACGTATTTGCGTACAAGTTCTCTCCACACAAAAGGATGTGGTTTAGCCACATTGTCCTGACATATATGTCCAAACGGCGCCATCGATAGAAAAAAAAAAAAAAAACATCTATCGGTCTAGACTGGCTGTCTAATGAAAATTTCAACATTTGGGAGCATTATAATAGGGGTTCTATATATTTCAATATAGTCCTCATATTTTTTGCTCATAGACAAAGTGTCTTCTCCAAGTAACATTTTCACATGTTTCATAAGCAGAAGGTTCAATGTTAGGTTTATTGCACAAAATTATTCTGCTGTCACAATCTTGAAACGGGAAACTGGTGCTACGGTTAAAATTTCCCATTCGACCAGTATTCAAGTCAAATGTTCTTATTGCGTCAAACACATAGCTTTTGCCTAAAATGGGATCTGAAATAACATAGTATAAACATTTTTGTTTTAGGCGAAAGCTTTTCCATGACTTAGAATACTTCATTTACATTTTTTTTTTTTTTTTTTTTACATTTTCATGGGTTTGTACTTTCAAAATCTCAACCATTTCAAGTGACTCCGGGACCGAAAGGTAGGTTGTCATTGGAACAAAATCAGGAGTACTTTGAACAAACTCATAATGATGACAAAAGTCATCAAACTGCCAGTAAATTAATTCTGTTTTCTACTTCTTTATTGCAAGTTGATACTCTATATCATTTGGACCATACACAGAACGGAGGCCATGGCGCCAACTCATCGTTCTACACGAACATTTTGGCGGAGATACACAACAGCTTTTTATATACTGGTATAGGGATTCGACAGTGAGATCCGATCTTCCGTGTAGCGGTTGCAATGTCGATCGTTCTCCTCCAGAAGGCCCGTCACGATCCGACATATTTCTTTCACTGGTACTTGTGATTGAACTGACCCAATCGGTACAGTAGTCGCTGTGTATATTAGCTTGCCATATGTGTTCCCAAGTTGGCAGTGGTTTGACTTCTTCCATATCTTTGTTTGCAAAAAAAAAAAAAAAAAAAAGTTATTAAATAATATATATTATAAAAATATATTCTAATTATGCACCTGAATACTGTATGAACATGACCGGGGTATAACTGACTTCAAATACAGCTGCCTGGGATGGGCGAGGAGGTAGTTACTCAAGTTATCGAAGTGTTGCTGTGTGATGTTCCCAACGTCTCGACTGGGTCTACTTCTTCGCTTGATGGGCAATGTTGACTGGCTTGCGTCGACAGTATGTTATTTGTCCATGGGCGCAGGTGGACAATATGAGTAGTGTGTCGCTTGAAGAAGCATACTGCTTGCAGATCTCTTCATCCCACTCTTTTTAATGACATTCATGACAACGACGTCTCAACATGTCAGTTTTATTGGTTTCTGCGTTTGTCCCGAGGTCGTCTCTCGAGTCCCGTCTAATTTGTGCCCGTGTGTACATCCCACAGGGTCACTTTAACCAGAATAAAAATTTCCGCCTGTCATTTCCGCTCGTGCCCTGTTTATCAGTCTCGCCTGCTAGATCACATGCATCACCGCCACGCGGACTATACAGGTAGCCATGCGTACCTTCATCAGCTTGCCAATATCACTGCGTGCGCGCATGCTTCGGTCTGGAACGCGGCTTCGTGCAGGGCAGATTAGGAAATCGAGAACGCCGCTTTCAAAGGCCCCACCCTGCGTCCGACTCTCCCTCCCTCGGCTCTCCCTCACTTACGTCGTCTCGGCGATCTGAGCCGTTCCATGTCACTCACTCTCAGCGTACGCACGCGCAAACACGCACCGACACGCTAGTGGTGCGGCTCGAGTAATGAGATTTCACTGCCCGCGCCCGCCACACAAGCGCGGGGCGAAACTTATTGAAAGCGGACCAGCCTTCCTCCCAATATATTGGGCTGGACACCGCCTGGTCTTATATATATGCACGCGAAAAACGCAAGCGACGTGGGCCGCCTTTTCTCAGGCACACGAACTGCGAACCAATCTTTCCAACGACAACGACATCGCGCGCGTCGTCTTTCTCCAGTAATGCATTTATATGCGAAGAACCGCTTGAATTTCTAGGTTAGCGCACCTCGACTTGGCGTCCGTATGGCGGTGAAGGCGGCGGACGGAGAGGCCCAAAATTAATTCCATTGTAACCGCGCGCTTCGCTCGAGAAGTGCATCGAACCGAGCGGGCGGCATTGTGGCGCGGCCATGCTGCGAGCGACGAAGGCGACCACCTTTATTTGTTTTATTATTTGCCTCGCCGCTAGGAGGCGCTCTAGTCACGCTTTGCTTGCTTCTCGTGAAGGTTGGAGATTTGCATAGTGCGCACTTTGTGAACTGTCGAGCGCGCACCTTGCGTATATAGCTTCAACTGCGAGAACCACGATTCTTCGAAACCTTTCGTATCGCAGAATGCAGTGAGAATCCAACTGAGCGAAAAAAAAAAAAAAAATGCGTTTTAACCGTTCTCATGCAGCTAAAGTGTTTTTTTTTTTTTTTTTTTTTTTTTTTTTTGGGCTGAGTTTCGATGGAGGCGAAACGAAGTGGCGTCCGTGTGCTGTGCAATGTCAGCGCACGTTAAAGATCCCCAGGTGGTCGAAATTACTCCGTAGCCCTCCACTACGACTCCCCTTTCTATCTTTTCACTTTCACTCCCACCTTCCTTCCCGCGGCTCAGATGACCACAGCACAAGTGTGACAGATACTGCGCCTTTCCATTCATGTGAACCAATTGTATATAATTATATATATAGTTTCGGAAACGTCAGCCTCTTATTCGCGCAGCACGTTGAAAAAAAAAAAATTGGTTAGAAAATCCCCCTACATAACAAGCAATATACAAAAAAGAAAGGTACAAAGATTAACTTAGTATCGAAAGCGCTGTCTTCTGGAAATAATCATATTCCTAATGAAAAAACTAAACTATGTTCTACAGTGCTTATGTCTGGAGCTCCGACAACGCATTAACTCAGCAGGTGTCCCATAAACGCACCTCCTATCGGGATTGCCCAGGCGAGTTCGCGGAGGCTCCAGTATCGTCTAAGGGTGGTTCGTTCCTCGTTTAGTGACAGAGCGTTCAACAGCAGCAGTAACAAAGAACCCGCCCGTTCGTATACAGACTCCACCGTACTAACTCGGGAGGCCTGTGAGACCTCTATGTGCTAGCTGTATAATTTTCTCTGCCTAAGCAGTAGGAGGGAAAGAAAAAAAAATATGAAAAGAAAACACCCCATCAAGTTGATGGAGTTCCTTCCGGAAGTCGGCACCGTGCACGGATATAAGTCAATGCAGGTTCCAATGGGAGTGTTTACGGCTTTCGTGCCTTTGCACCATGCAGCGCTTGGCCGTCAGTAGCCCTATACGTGTTAGTACCGGATGCGGGATATATAGCCTCCCCGCCGGTCGCAAATTTGTCGACGGTCCCGCAGAAAAACAAGTTTTATTCACGTTCGCTTTCAGACACCTGCGTTGTGATGAGTGTTTTCCCTCGTGGAACGTTTTTATCGCTGCCTTCACTCTAAAAGGCAGCACTCGAAAAAAGAAAAAAAAAATCTAAGCTGACAAGCACCGCAGTGCCCCACTTGCGATGAACCGGGCCGCTTCATTTTCTGTACAGTGCACAGTGGGTTTGCTTGTTGTGTCTTTGCCTAGCATACTGTACGTTCACAATCGCCTGGCATCGGATGTGTCCTTCATGTCTTTTTGTTTTGCTCATAATAAATATATTTGTTTCGTCGCACGGACCTACCTTCGTCCGCTCCTGTCAGGGAAACCGCGTGTGCTAGTCCAAATCCCGGAAACAGGACATCCGGTATTGAGGACTTCTATATACGCTTCCGTGTTGTGTTTTCCATGTTTTCGTCAATTTTTTTTTTTTTTTCATTTGCTTTGGAATCTCATCGTTATATGCTTTCACTCTGACGAATTTTCAGTTTTGCACTCCGGTTCTTCTTGTTTGTGGCAATTACATATAAGAAACTTTCAAAGTTGCACTTAGCTACCCGACACAACTGTGAGCCGCTTTTCGAGACATGGAAGCAAAAACTCTCTTCACCAAATTTCACTCACTTCTTAAACCATGCTGGGTAGTGGTCTCTCTCTCTCTCTCTCTCTCTCGTTTTTCACTCTACGATATTTCCTCTTTCCGCGTTAGGGAGCAAAGGAGGGCTCGAAAGCGGATCTAAAGAGGACAAGGATTTCCGGCGAAATGATTGTCCATTCCTCAAAGCCTACCTTTAAATTTGCAAACCGGTGTTTCGAAAGCATATTATTGTGTATAGAGCATCTGAGCTGAAAGCAATTGTTGTTGTTTTTTTCCCTGTTGGCAGCGAAAAAGGCAAAAATAAGACACGCGTGACAAACAACATTTTTTTTTTGTTATTACTAGTTTGAATGTTTCAACAGCCTTGACACACGAGTGGTTTAAGACGTAGAATGGATCTCGCTTTTTATTTTTTTTTTTCTGTTTCCATCACTGTCAAGAGTGGCAATGTTTCTGTCGCAGGAGGTCTGCACAACTGAAGGTTTCAGAAGCTTTGGTCAGCGTTACGAGATGATTTAATGCTGTCTGTTCACCTACATCTCTGAGTTCGTTTAAGCGCCGTCCTCTTTGTGATTCGATGCCACCGTATCTACTACTGTAACAATAGGGTTGGGTGGTTTGTGGGGTTTAACGTCCCAAAGCGACTCGGGCTATGAGAGACGCCGTAGTGCAGGACACCGGAAATTTCGACCACCTCGGGTTCTTTAACGTGCACTGACATCGCACAGCACACGGGCACCTTGCTTTTCGCCTCCACTACTGTAACAATATGACATTCGGCTCAAATCGGGCGGTATATAAAGACAGCTTCTCGGATGCGGCCTTCGTAGGTTTTAAAACGTGCGCAGAGCCAATTGCTTGTACCTATAGATGGAAAAGGGCTCTAGTTAGTTTGAGGCGAGACTCGACGTCTCGCCGTTATTAACAGTGCCAACAACTTAGTTCCGCAGCTGGCCACAACGGGCAAGGATCGGACATGTCGTGCCATCACCACGTAAAAGGCAACAGTACATTTGCGTCTTTTCAGCATGTAATGACCTGAAGATACACCGAAAAAATTATGCGACGTGTTAAGACGAATACTTCTCAGTGTGTATTTCTAGCAACCTAGTCTATTCCAGAGACCTGTTTTCTCTTGAACTGTTTCGAGAATACAAGCGTTCACTTCCACGCAAGCTGGTTACGACTGTTGTCCGACGCGTAGTAGCAGTCGTCTATGGTCTGCTTACTTTGTATATTTCAGCGTTAGAGGGGAAGCTTTTGCAGTACAGACTAGCGAATAACCGAATTTTTAGTAATTCTTAAATTGAGACATGTGGGTTTATGTCAAGGTGACGTCACCGTCTTCCTTAATCCTGGTACACCAAGCTGAAAGGCACGTCTCCCAGTCAACTGGTGCAGTCTCGAGACGTCTCTATTGGCCATAAATTGATCATCTTCCTTTACGGCAACGAATCCCAGTCTTTATCGGGCGTTTACATCCAATCAAAGGTGTATATCTAAAACATATGCCCCAAAGGGAGGCCCACTCATTAGCGCCTTGTTCTTGTGTACGAGTTCTTTTCTTGCTGCTTTTCATGTTCCTAAGATCCTGGGATTAATGAAAACAACAAAAAAATGCCCGTAAACTCGTTTGCTCATTAGACGTCGAAAAGTTTTCAAAAGTGAGAAACAAAAATTATCGGCGGGTTTTCGCCTCGTAGAAATCTTAATTACCGCAGCTAGCGCGGCCAGCACCTGGCTGGAGCTAATGGCGAAGGCTACTGGACAACCAACAGAAAACAAAACTGAGCGGTTGACTGACGAGGAGCTGCAATAGGCTTCGCAGAATCGTACCGAATTCCCGGGGCGCATTAAAAAAAAAAAAAAGAAAGAAAAAAAGAGAGAGAGAAAGAAAGAAAGCTCTGAGCTTTTCAGCGATGCAAAGAACATAATGGGCCGACAAGTGAGACGTATCGGCATGTTAATTACGCTCACCCTGGACAAAGGAAAGAGAGAGATAAGTATTCTAATGCCGAAAGCAACATAAAATTTTGCAGACTGGGAATTGAATGGAAATTACGTTTGTTTCTGCGCTTACCTGAATTGCCGGAAGTAGGAATAATGAGCGCAGCCTCGTTATTGATGGGTAAATTATTCAGGGCCCTATTAGGTCTGAAATCAATAAAATTGTCGCCAAGCCCCCGTATTTCTAAAGGGAGGCGGCGGCAGTACGCGTCTTTTGTGCGGATTTGCGTCCGCAAGTTTTCAGTCCTGTGAGGAAGCTGTTGAGGCTGGAAGGTATACCATGCGTGTTTATGTATGGATACACTGTCTTTTTTGTTAATTTAGTGTGCTGTGTCTTGGTGCATAGCGTGTGCTCTCTGTGGTTGCGGATTCTGTTATGGTTTTGCATGTAAGTAGTTGTGCGAATGGCACAGCTTTTGAGCAATCAGTTTGACTTGATAGCAGCGATCATTTTTATGCGTGCATATACTTCAGCTGAAATAAATAGAAGAAAGTTCGAAATTTGAAACTGCAATGGTACCCAAAAGTTATGAAATTAGGTATAACCAGTAGAAAGAAATAACGAAGAATTAATTAACTTGAATGAACTAAAATTGAAAGAAGTTTCAGTCCTAACCCCTTGGTCACCATGGCACTTCAGGACTGGCACTCAATGTTTGTGGCCCTCGTCTCTTCTGGGGGGCGGAAACGAGGAGTGCAGTTCCTTACGACTCATTCGGTAACGGCCCCGCCGGGGTGGTTGTGCAGTGGTTACGGCGCTCGACTACTGTGCCCAAGGACGCGGGATCGAATCCCGGCCTCGGCGGCTGCTGTTCGATGGAGGCGAAAACCAAGGCGCCCGTGTGCTGTGCGATGTCAGTGCACGTTAAAGAACCCCAGGTGGTCGAAATTTCCGGAGTCCTCCACTACGGCGTCTCTCATAGCCTGTGTCGCTTAGGGACGTTAAAACCTCACAAACCAAACCAAACCAAACTATTCGGTAGCGAAAAAAAGCACTGCCGTTTTTGAAACACGGTCTCCACACCACGTACATACGTCTGCACGACACGCATCTCAATTCTGTTTCTATTCCGTCTTACACCTTTGTTCCTGCGTGGCTAGCGCCCGTTCCTGTATTGAGCTGATTGATTGATTTCATAGGAAGGGAAAGGCTCGATAACTGTCTGGCTTGTTTTCTGTGGACACCTGAACCGCGCCGTAAGGGAAGGGAGGAAGGTGGGCGGGGGGGGGGGGGGTTAAAGTGTAGAGAGAGAAAGGGGAGCCGTAGTGGAGGGCTACGGAGTAATTTCGACCACCCGGGGATCTTTAACGTGCGCTGACGTCGCACAGCACACGGACGCCTCTTCGCTTCGCCTCCAGCGAAACACAGTTCGTGCGTACGATATTTTGGCGAGGCGGTGAGAAAGCGGAAGCTGCTGTATTTACGTGTTTCGGAGAATGCGGAGATTTCATAATGACATTGACAGCGACGATGTATTTCGATGCGCTTGCTGTATATTGATAGCAAAAATATGTGTGATACTGATTGCCGCAAAGTACTCAAGTTACAAACCTCAGAAACAACAACAACAAGCAAACTACTTTCTGTTCTCTGCCGATCTTTCTAGCGCAAGAAATTGGCAGCGGTCGTACTGTACCCAATTTCTCCTATTTATAGGAAGTCAGCGTCGGACTGCAACTCGAACACCTTAAGTTGCCGATCGACTGGCTAGAATCTCTGCTATTCTATTTCTTGAAATCTGATCAACGTACCTTGCTGCAGACACTAATCCGCTGCAAGCATAACTCGGGCTGATGTTCTTAATAAAAACACTTAGGAAGGTATGTGTATGCAGTATTTGTCGCTTTGCTCTCGAAGAGTGCACATGAGGTAACTGATAGCTCTATCGGCGTGGCCACAGACAGGCACAGCAATTTGTCGCTTCATCGCTTACGGAGCTGATTAATTTTAGCGTACTGAGTTCATTCTGGCACAGCAGATACCACATAATTTATTTATTTATTTATTTGCTGAGCTCAGGGTACAGAGTACATGACAGAGGTAAAGGGCAGTTCACAAAGCATAATTTATGCAAGAATAGAAACCAACAGGGGTGACAGTTATTATGGTTAACAATTTTCATACAACATAAAATAATAGAACCGTAACATGAAAGGGCGCACCAAAACGGCATAATAAATCAGTTAATGAATATGGACACAGTAATTAGGTAATCAGCGCTTTAAAGACTTTTTAAAACTGAATTCCCATTCAGCCAACGTTTCGAGAAGTCGGAACGTTGGCTCAACCTGCGAACTGGGGCTTCCCCAACTCTACCTTGTTCAGTGCTCTTTCATTGCAGTACAGTGCACGTGTGCGCAATCATATTTCCCAAGAACCTGTACATTCTCTACAGGTTCTTGGGAAATATGGTTGCGCACACGTCACTGTACTGCGATGAAAGAGCACTGAACAAGGTAGAGTTGGGGAAGCCTCACTTCGCAGGTTGAGCCAACGTTCCGACTTCTCGAAACGTTGGCTCGACCTGCAAACGGCTAATAGTGTCGGCCACGATTGTGTCACACCTTCCGTCACACGATAGCTAATGTGAAATAAAATTCCTGTTTGTACCGGTTATCGATCGAATCTCCGTCACTCGAATCCCCATCTGAGCGCTTTAACCAACAATACCGCACCCGGGAGAGATATTTAGCTTCCCGACGCGGCAGGTCTATGTGCCGACACCGAGTATGTGGCGCCATCTATCGGCGTCAAGAGGATCTGGGCATGCGCAGTGGATTGCGCGGTGGCGGATCACGGTAGCTGATCGCGGATCACGGTAAGCTAAAGCTCTCTAGTAAAACGCACATCGTAATTCTCCTTGTCTACCGTGACGATGATAGTAGCAACGACAATGACAATGACGCTGCAGTTATGGATAAATGACAACGGTGATAGTAGCAATGATAATGACGGTGCATTAGTTGATAATGATAATGAAAGCAAACGTGATGCACCGTGTGCAGCAGCAACGCTCCGGCTTTTGCATTTCTGCAGTGCAGATTCCGCAGTGTTCTCGGGATCTTTTTAGGTTTAGAGGAAAGTTGTGATGTGCATCAGAAGCAGCCACAGTATGAAGAAAGCAGTGGCCAAAGTTAACGACAACATACACCATCCGTCAGAGCTCTTCTCTTTGGAAAGCCGTACTTCCGAAGCGCATTCAGCTTTGTCCTCGACCTCTATACCCTCTAAGAAATGTTCACGCGGTTAATGAACTGTCTAGACTTTTTTTTTCTTACGTAAGAAATAGCCGACACCGTATGAAGAGCAGAACCGTGCCGTGGCCAAACCGCGAAAGCTCTCCAAGCCATAAAAACAAAAATGTAATAAAACACCGCGGTACTACACTGTGCATCTGCAAACTCTGTAGTAGCCTGTGCACTTTTTCCCGACGCTGCGCATGCATGACATTGAGCTGTCGAATGTATTTATGGTACATGCCACCACTTTTGAATAGTTTGCGTGAGTAAATACGATAGTAGCTAGAACGGGTATTTCCGAGGTGTATAAAGGTAATTGCATGTGCTTAAACAGCCATTTTTGTTTTGTGGTACTATAGAACTGCATTCTAGTTGCAAGTGCTGCTGAAAAGTAGAGAGTTCACGTTCTCACAATTAGCGCCGCTTTGCCTCCCGCGTGTAATTGGCCCAATAAACCATCAGCTCCTATAGCCTGAGGGTGCGCGCGTTTGAAATTTACTCTGTCAGTGTGCGAGTGGTGTGGAGTAACATTCCAGTGATGAAATGGCTTTATTGCAAAAAATTTCTACGACATAATTGCCGGAATGTTGCGGCCAATATATATTGTGGCGCTCGCCTTGCATCATTAAAGTCTCAATTATTTTCGAACGCCGCCATTACTACTGCGTAGTGGCGGCAGATACGCGTGTCTTGCTGTAACACAAAGACGCGGCATTAATTCCACGAGATATGAAGGAGAGATTCCCAAAGGTCGTAAATTGAGAATATGACTCGAATTCTGCGCTAGCACGTTATTATGTACTTTTCCTTTGGGCTTGGACGTCGTAGAACAGGGCAGTGTAACATTCACTCACTTTGTGTAATTTTGCACTTAGGCTACCAACGTTGTTCTTCGATTGCCTCTTACACTTGAAATTCCGTTTGTTGACGCGTCTGCTCATTATGAGGGGAAGACATTTTTTTTTTTAATTTTCGCTGTCAATAATAAATTACAATCATGTATTACTGGCTCGAGGGGAGCGAGTAAGTGGCAATGACCGAAGTTGCCACCGACCGAAGACGCGAAAAAGGGGACCCACAGCGCTGCTGCACAGTACTCTACAATGCGTATGCCAAAGCTAAAAACGGTCCCGTAATAATCGTCGCTAGATTTTGCTTTTGTAGCGAGAGCTACATTGGCCACAGTCTCGCCATTTCGCCGTGCCTGTCCGTGAGAAGGAAAAGAAGAAGAAGAAGACAGATAACTCTGTAGTTGGTAGAGACGAACGACAACAGCGAGTTGCTAGAACAGAAGGTTCGTTCAAACGTTGTGACGGCAGTGTGCCTCGGTGTTCGACCTAGAGACGATGTCATACTGTCTTCTACACCCGATTGAGAATGGTCAACGACGAGAGGCAAGGGGTGCTCGTACGTGAAGTGATTCCCGTATGGCGTAAATAAAGCTAAAACCATTGAGTAAACTACTATGCGCAAATGCCATGTCTTTAACTTCAAGCCGAACCTATAAGCGTAGCCATGCACATTTCTCTCGCGTTTCTCCAGGTTTAACCACGGGCTAAACAAAGTACTTTTTTTTTTCCGACTTCGTCGTTATTGACTATGTGATTTCCTATTATTTCCCTGGCGTAACGCTGTGTACGTATGAAAAACAAAAATAAAGCGCAATATATATTGCACTCTCAAAGCACGATTGAATGGCGAGAACTTCTTGACAAGCAAAGAAAAACACCTGCTTCATTTTTCCTGAGTAGCCAACTTTTTTGGCAGATATTCTATACCAATATACAACGACGAGGACTAATCATCCTTTTCTTTTTTTTCGCGTAAAGAAAGGCCTTTGTACTATTTTTCAGCGCTTAGTTCTTTTTCTTTTCTTTCGCCATGGTATGGGCCCTTATTGTGTGAGGGTGTGGTAAAAGAAAATTTCGAGCTTTCAAAATTTCATGACTTTGCGACACATTTACGCAGGTGTTCAGCCGCATTTATTTAATGCGTGCCCCTTTCAAGGACTCTTCCGGAAAGTTCAGCACTTAACGCAAGCTTGATTCAAACGATGCCGCGCTTAAATAACAGGATTCTCTTCTTCGAAATCCTAGCAAATACTTCCTCCGGGCAAGACATCGCTCTGCACTTTATCATAATTCTAAATTCTCCGCCCCGGGGGAAACCTGTGTCGCGCACTTTCCGGCACCGGAGGAGAAAGTGAAAGCGAAAATATCGGTTCTAGTCTAGTGGGAGAGCAGGGTGCACGTTTGCTGCTTCTGAAAACCGCGAAGCCGCTAACGAAAACAGAAACATCGCTACACAAGAGAAACATGAATGAAGAAAGTTGGGCAAACTACGCCAGCTGCAGTCGTCCGCGGAGATCAAACGAAAATTCGTGGCGAACAAGAGCACTCTACATCGAAGGAATTCCTTTTCGTGTTTTTTTCTGTCCCTCGCCCGGGGAAACTCGGAAACTGTGAGTTCGTTTCTTTCGTTTGCGGCGGGCAGCAGCTGTTTCCTTATATAGGACTAACTTCTATGTACACATAGTGTACCTGTATGTGTGCCTGCATGTGCGTGTGTGTGTGTGTTTGAGAGACAGAGAGAGAGAGAGAGGCGTGCCTTCTTTCCCCTCTGCCAACTTTCACTGCTTTTCATGACTCTTCCGTCCCGCCACAAGCCTCCGTTTCAACAAAAGAATTTTCATTTGTGCCAGTCGTTCCCATAGCTCTCTTCCTACGTCACTACCGACTTTTCTTGCTCCTTTTTTGCGCCGATCCTCAGCCATTGATGTTGCTGTGGCCGAGCTAATAAGTATGTTCCAAAGCTTAGAGATCGTCTTGTTTCCAATCCGAGCGCGCACACATGTACCCTTTGTATCTCCGGTCAAACCACAGTAACAACAGTCTTTGGCGGCGGTGTGTATCCGCTTCAGTCTCACGCTCCCGTTTTCCCCCGAGCAGGGACCGCTGTATACGTGCCCAGCGAACGAATAACTCCAGCGCTGTTGATTGCTGGCTCGGCTTGTTTATGTAGCTTTTTAGTCGCGCCTCTTTTTCGCTCGGCGTCCTTCGGCAACCTTCGTCCGTCGCCGTCGTCAATCGTGGCGACAATTTGATTAGCGCCGGAATGTCTCTCCTCTTCTCGCTCCAGTTGTCGATAGAAGAGGTCGCCATGGGAGATGACTCTGGGAACCCCTTCTCTTTCCTCACCTCCCTATGTCCGCTTCACGTCCCCCCCCCCCCCCCCCCTTTTTTTTTTCTCAGGCGCAGCTCTTGTTTTATCTCTGCTTTCTTACCCGCCTTCTATATGTATTTATTATATTAATTCGTTTATTTATTGTCCGTTTGCTTATTTATTTATTCATTATTTTTTTGTCTTAGTGCCTTCGTACTTCTTTCCATCCGTCTTATCGACCCGTCCAGAACGCCCTCTGCCTCAATATCTCTCCCATCCCATTTGTCTCCTCACCGCTTTCTTCACCCGCGCAGCCCTTTTGTTGCGGCGACCATCTTGAGTGAGTGCTTAGAATTGTTGCTGGCAGTTGGCTCTGGCTACGCCAGGCCTGCCATGGACCTCTCATAGCTATTATACAGGACATGGCAGAGGAAACAGCCTGCCCTGTGAGGGCTTTGTACTAGACTTGGCATGACAGAGGACATAAACACTCGAAGCGCTGGCTGGAGCCTGCGCTGTGACGTTTTCATACTAGGTTTGGCAGGAGAGGAGCCAGCCCCCGCTTTGAGGGTTTCAGACTAGGTTTGGCACTAGAGGAGACAGCCTGCGCTACAAAAAACTACAGAAAAGTTTCCGTTGTTGCGACAGAATTTATATGTGGTTTTTGACAGAAAACCTGTTGTGACAACAGAACTTTCTGTAGTAACATCAGAGCTTTACGTAGTTACAACAGCAAAGTACTACAGAACTACAGACAACAGAAAACTACTGCAGAAAAAGTACAGAACTACAGAAAAGTACCACAGAACTACATGAAAGTGAAGTTTACTGCAGAACTACAGAATATACTGTCGTATTTCTGACATGGTTCTGTAGTTTTCTTTCGACTGAGCCGCGGCCGCACTTTACTTGTAATGAGAGACTGTAGGGCAACGGGAGACGCATGACGGCACTGCTACAGCTGCCGTTGCTGTAGGGCGTCTGTCGTTCTATAACACTGTTCCACTCAACCGGTGGCGAAGTGTCGCCTTTCGCCGACGCCGGCACAAAAGACCGATGCCTCCGGTACGCGCACTGCCCCTATTGTTGCGATGCGTCGTCCTCCGGTTGTCCGGGGGCGGAAGTTCGGCTATACGCGCATAGCAAGGACGCGTACCGGGCTCGCTTATGTTACCCGGCTGATGGTAATGTATGCAGCCGTGCAGAGGCTTTGATGCGGAGTTGTGCTGCAGGTTTTATGCGTTGTTCCGCAAAGCATAGCCAACTGCACCAGCGACGCATTGTTGAAGGAGAATGCGGTGTTCTTTCAAGGCGAACTTTGGGACAGTTTCCGTGAAAGCACGCTTGTTTGCTGCCCACGGGTTGGCAAACTAGCATGCTTGGGCTCGAATGACTTTATTTCGTCCACTATAGCGGATGTGTAGGATTTCACCCGAGGCAAAATCACCCGAGGGCTTGGAAGGCGGTGACTGGCAGGCAGGAGGGGGTCCAATGAGCACAGAATTCAAAAGTAAATAAAACGTGCACCAAAGTTTAACCGCAACCGTATTAATAACCACCAGCCGTCAGGGTGACCAGGCTAATTACAGACGGGGAAGCTGTGCAGTAATTTTTGCCTCTACTTATATGTGGCATCAAAAGAGCTGCAAGACATTGTCGGATCATGGTAATTAAAGGTTCTTCGAAGCCGCCTGATCGAAAATAAAATTAACTCGAGAATTCCGTAACAGCAGCCACATGCTGTCTCCGAAGCAAATCCGTGCGTGGCCTTCAGACTGGCTGAATATGTCGCTAGACGTGATTCTCATTTCCCTGTCGTGTTATGAGCCCACTTCTGTTTTCTTGCTGCCAGGTCGAAATATTTCAAACGACCCTAGTGAAAAAACTCCTGTGAGTCACGATATCCTCATAAAAATTCTCATACTAAATTCATACTAAACTCGTACAAATCTCATATCATCTCATACAAATTTCATTCAACCTATGAGAAATATATGAGATTGTATGATATTTGTATGAGTTTAATATGAGAAATCTGTATGTGGTTATTGTGACTCATACGGCTTTTTTCACTAAGGGAAGCACAGCTAGTTTCTTCCTTCATGCATGCTTTTACAATCTAGAGTATCAGCAGTTCGCCCCTTTCTTTCATCATTGATTCACAGGTTCCGAACTGCACTGGGTATAACAAAGGAACAGTCCCGATTTTCAGCGTGACTTTCTTGGGGGCAGCTTCTATAGCGCCTGTGGCACGTGCGAAAGCAGTTTGTATAGTCAGGAACTACAGTGTGCTCTCGACAACGTCCTTCATTCTATGAACAACGCTCAATTGTATTACTTCTCCGTTGATTCTTTTCTTTTTTTGCTCTTCCTGCAAAGATAAATTGTCTCGGACGTTTATTTTTCTTCTTTTTTTTTTCTCTCGGCTCATTCGATTCTGCCCACGTCTTACCCTTTCGCAAGCACCCCATATCAGACATACCGGTCCAGCGCAGGTTATATATAACAAGACAGTGCAAAAATGTTGTGCCTTGTCCTCAGATATCGCTTAACACGCAAAGCGTGCGCCAGAATTTCTGCTTCGTACGCTAAAATTATAACACCCATCAGGGCCGCTGCGAGGGACGCATTGACTACAATAATGGGCTAACTTATTGACGACGGAACTGTGCTTTTCTCAAAGAGAGCGCAAACGTCGACAATGAGTGTGTGTCTAAGAAGCGCTTACCTACCCTCTTTAACTGTAGAACTATATATATATATATATATATATATGAAGGAAAGAAGCCAACAGTCGGCGAGGCCAAGGAAAGCGTTGGGGATGGTACTTTGTCTTTTTTTTTTAATGTTTACTTGGATAATCACAGAAATTAGTAATGTAATCTGTTTAGGGGAAAGATAATTAGACACAAAGTAGAAGAAAAAACAACATGCCGATGGTGGGATCCGAACCCACGACCTCCGAATAACGCGTCCGGTGCTCTTCCAATATATATATATATATATCTGTGTGTGTGTGTGTGTGTGTGTGTGTGTGTGTGTGTGTGTGTGTGTGTGTGTGTGTGTGTGTGTGTGTGTGTGTGTGTGTGTGTGTGTGTGTGTGTGTGTGTGTGAGAGAGAGAGAGAGAGAGAGAGAGAGAGAGAGAGAGAGAGAGAGAGAGAGAGAGAGAGAGAGACATAGTGTCTTGCTGCTCGCATCATTTCTGGAGAAACGACTATATAGATGTTTCATGGCGTCGAACGTGCGACCATATATATCTTCATGGTCATAGAGCGCAGAAAAGGGAAGCTCTGCGTACTCCTCTAACGTCGGCTGATATCGCATCTCAGGGACGTGTACCTGTAAACCCTGCCGAATGTTCAGCTTATCAACGCGTCTCCATTTCTCATCTGCCCTCTGATCGCTTCGCGCTTTCTTTCCCCAACGCAGCAAACCCGCCTCCGTCGGGCGTTTTCTCGCTGTTCTCCATCACCACCACGTCTAGATCCTCATACGTAATCGGGCTCGACCCACGACGTGTCTGACGCTGGCCGTGGTCTTCAATCTCTTAGTCTCTCTTCTTGCCTTTTTTTTTTTTTTTCATTTTATTTCTTTTTCTCAGGAGCCGCTCCTCTGCAGGCTTGCGAGAGCGCCCATCACACACCTCCGTCTATCAGTGTTCTAGCTATCCTAAACTTCCCCCTGCCTCCAACAGCCTCGCCCATTTCGGTGTTTCCTCTTTCCGACGCCTCGCTGCACCTCGCGGCACGTCTCTTCGAGTCGGGGCAACCCTTTCGGATCTCGGCGACCCACGACGGCGGCGGCGGGGGATCATCGGCTCTACTGGTCCCGGAAATCATCGGATCACGCCCGTCTATTTCTCAGCCGACCGACCGCACGCGGCTCCCCTGCTTGTCAGGCCTTTGTGGCTTCGCCCTGAATCGCTTCCTTACTGTCTGTTTACCTCCTCCCGCTTCGAAAGCTTCACGACGTTCCATCCAGCCGTGAGGAGGAGAAGGGTGGTAGTTCTCTCTCTCTCTCTCTTTCTCTTTTTTTTCTCGCATAATACGCGCGCCCGCAAAAACCGGCATCGCGAGCACACGCGAGGTAGAAGAGCAAAAAAGCGATTGAGCAAAAGACGTTGCCTGCCAAGCGCTGCCTCGCTACTACTCCGCATACAGCCTCCTGTAATATACGTAACACGCTGAAGCAGGAAAAAATATATATGCAAAGTGAGGAAGGAAAGCAAAAGAAAGAGAGAGAGAAAGGCGAAAAGAAGGCGAGTTGGAGCTAAGCCCGAAGAAAAACGAAAGAAGAAAGCGAAAGGAGCAGGCTTAGAGCCTCCGTCGGAGGCGGTCGGAGGAGACCGCGCCGGATCATCCCTCTCCTGAACGCGTGTTGTTGCTGCCTGCCGCGCCTTCGATTCGGCGTGATGTATATAAATATACGTAAAGTAATGCCAGGGCGCGTTTAGCGAGAGCTCTATCTCCTTCTAGGCCTGCACCGCCTCTTCAGCGCGAGATTGCCCCTTCGCCTTCGACTTTTTTTATTTTAATTTCGCGTGTCATTTCTGTTTTTGCTCGTTAAAATAACCCTCTCTCATACATAGTCCGTCTCGTGCTACCTGCCGTTTTCTATACCTCTTCTTGCCTTACGACGCCTCTCCGGTTTGGTTATTGCTTTGTATATGCGGTTGCCTGCGGCTAAAAGCGTCCGCTGTAGTAGCGTTCGTCTTTCGGAAAGCCCGCGCTTTTCGTGTTCATTTAGTTTTATGGCCACTTCTGCGAGTACAGCGCTGCCGCTCTGGCCCCTCCCAAGCACAATTTCTCGTGGGCGTCCATAGGCGCTGCTGCCAGTAGACTTGCTACAATTGCTGCAGCTCAAGGAGTGTTTTCGCGTCCATATTTCCCTTTTGTTGTCTCCCCATCTCGATCGTGGTACCTGTGAAGTACTTTTTGTGTTTTTTAGTTTTAGGTTTGTGAACTCATTTTCGTGGCGTTAGCTGTGGCAACAATTTTCGTGGTGAATGCGGAACATAACTTCCTGTACGTTTAAGCCTTCGTCATTTTTTTTTTTTTTTCACTCCGTCTCGCGGGCGTAACATACACTGCGTAGCACTGCGCTACCTTTATTCTCAGATAAGTTCTCTTGCGAGTTCTTCACTGCACCCGTAAGCAGTTGGCTCGGAGCTGGTTGCATTTCAGATTTCAGGTTTCACGTTTGTATTGTAAGAAATATATTGCACAAATTAGTGTTGTTTATTTGGTGCAGAATGAGGTCCAAAAGCAAAGTTGTCAAGGGGACCTCGTATAACAAAATGCTTGAAACAAATACACAAAAATGACAGAAGTTGAACAATCAAATATGTTAAAATTCATGAACAGTGTTGCCAGGTACGGGCTGCAGACTCTGTGAAGGTGTTTAAATCGGGTCTTTAATTAGACAATAGCGACCCAAAAGAAAAGAAGAGGGCTCCAGCCCCTTATTAAGAGGTAGCGGGCTCCCCGAGCAGCCGTTCTCGTCCGCTGCCGGAGGAAGACCTTCCTTGCTGCTGGCCGTGCTTGGCACACCGTGGTCACGTGACCCAGCCGCGGTTCCAGGAAGCGATGGTCCTTGGGTGGCCGAGCCGGGGCCACCCCCAAGTTTCAATGCATGAGTTCCATGCACAGAGCATCGGAACGTAACAGCAAGAGCAACGATATACAAGAAAAGAAAAACTTAAAAGTGTGGTTATAACTTTGCTAGTAAAAATGTCTTGATGTTATTATCGAAAAGCCTGTACGACTGTTTTAACATGACGGTAGGGAGTTCCATAGAGTTATAGCTGAGAACAAAAGGGTTTACTTGCCATAATTAGTGTTAACTCTAGGAAGTAGCAATTGCTGCTTTGGGAAAATGTAGTCAGATTACTTTTTATAAGGAAAGATGAGAGAAGTCCAGTAATTACAATGTCACCATTACGAGCACTGTCTACAAGTGTGGCTAATCTTACGTGGAACAACCCCGCCAGGGTGGCGCAGTGGTTACGGCGCTCGACTACTGTTCCCAAGTACGCGGGATCGAATCCCGGCCTCGGCGGCCGCTTTTCGGTGGAGGCGAAAAGCAAGGCGCCCGCGTGCTGTGCGATGTCAGTGCACGTTAAACAACCCCAGGTGGTCGAAATTTCCGGAATTGTCTACTACGGCGTCTCTCATAGCCTGAGTCACTTTGGGACGTTAAACCCCACAAACCAAACCAAACAAACCGATCTTAGGTGGAACACATTAAATAAAGGATGAAGATTTTGATATATAAAGGCGACTGAGGCAATGTACGGGGAAAAGTTAAGTATTCGAACTGCAGCAGAGTTTTGTAAATGACGGATGCTTGACATATGAGTGAGATACGTAGTTCCCCAGGATGATATGCAGTGCGTTAGGTGACTGCGAACAAACGCGAAATAAAGTGCCCGAAGGATATGCGGCTGAAAGTAATGAAGTGTTCAAAGGAGCACTCTAATACCAAAGGCGACTTTTTTGCGTAATGATTCAGTCTGCATGTTAAACTTTAAATGTTCGTCTAGTAGGATGCCAAGAAATATAGTACATTTAGAGAGTGGAATGATGTGGTTATCCAAATACACAATATTAATTGGTTGTTTATTATGCGAATGAAAGACCGTGAAATGTATTTTCTGAGGGATTAATTTCAAGTTCATTATCTTGACGCCAATCAACTAGAATTCCATGTTCTGCATTCAATGTTGTGATGAAAGCATTTATGTTTCGGTCGCTAGTATATAATGTAGTTAGATTTGGTGAAATGACTAGGCAAATCGTTAATGTATATTAAGAAAAGCAGCGGGTCCTGAAATTGAACCGTGTGTATACACCTTGGGTAATGGATACTGGGTGAGATAAAAGGTCGGCAAACTTTACTATTTGAATTCGTTCAGTAAGATAACTGCGTATAAATGCTAATGCTGGGCCGCAGATTCGCAGAGACTCCAGTTTGAAAAGAAAAAAAAAGTAACTAAACTGTTCTAAACTGTTTGAATGGCATGGCAGTTGCAGTGTAAGTTCGTTTCACACAAACGAAAACGGGACTTAAAAGAACAATACAGAAGCTGGATCTTGTTGCATTATTTTTGCGTGAACTAATCACGCAGCCCGTGTCAGCCTTTTTTCTAGACTTCTCTTTTTTTTTTTTTTTTTTGCTACCTGCGTAGCATTATCATGAATAGGTTAGTTTAGCTTGGTCTGCAGAGTGAAAGTGGACCGAACCCTCGGATGTACCTAAAGTAAGGTGAGAGTGTTCGTAAGCCGCATGTTGCCGGGCTAGTTGGTCTAACATCTTTTAAAAACTGGGAAAATACCCTGGCGCAAAAAATTAACAAACACAAGAGACAAGGGGACAACGGACAGGCGCCCGTCCGTTGTCTCCTTGTTTCTTTCTTTTGTGTGTGTTAATGTTTTGCGCCAGGGTCTTTTCCCCGTTTTTAAAAGTTCGTAAGTCAGACTTCAGGTTTTACCTTCGAGTTGAGCGTATGGAAAAAGCTGTTTTCTTTGCCAGCTAACTATTAATACCGGACACCGAATTATAGGCACAGAAGCCTCGTAATAAAAAAAAAAAAAAAACCTTTTTGGTTCAACTTTTCTATGTATCGCGTTGTGTTATAAGCAGTTTGGTAACACGTGTCCCTTCTCTACTGTACAAAGTTTCTGAGCTGTATTCTTTTGGGGGAAGATCGGATCTTAGCGGCAGATTATCTGCCGCTAAGAAGTACTCAAAAAAGAATGTATTATGAGCGACAGTCGTTCTCCACAAGGTGCTCTTTTTACTTTATACAAGCTGGCAAGTGCATGACAGAGGGTTTTTTTTTTTTTTTTCGTTTTTTTCTTCCACTACAGCTCCTCAGGAGTGGCTTCCTGCTTCGGATGTTCCAGCTTACACTGTATCTTTTTCAAGAGATGCTGCTTGACGTTCAATGACTCTGAAATTATCCAAAAATGAAGGGTGCGACTTGAAAAAGAAATTTTCGAGGCAGTCTCCATCATACGCTCGCAGCCAAATTAATATATCGGGCTCTTCTTCATGGTCATGCTGAAAAAATAATTATTCTTCCTTTCCACGTGATAATTAATATTCTGAGGGCGTTCAGAAAAGAACGTGTTTCAACGACACAAATCCGAAATTTTTGGAGTGTGCCGGCTGCCACATTCTATATTTTCCTCAGAAATGTTTTCTTGGCATCTCATTAGCGTTTTCACTCTCGTCTCGTGGCTGTATGTGGGGTAGGTGTGCGTGAGATACAAAAAGCTGCGGGGGTTATTCAGTTAACGTCTCCGCAGCTTAATTTGTAGCATCGCTTTGTGTTGTTGTGTTCTCTCTCTTCTGCGGTTCTTCGGGCCTATTATGCGTGACCAACTGGCCTACAGTGAAGCGACATCCGTGGATTCGACATTGAATTAGATGGAGTCCAAAGACGGACTCCTCCCTCACCACTAATGTATCGCGGGTAGAGAAAGTTTCGGAATTGGCGACATAAATGAACATGTCCACCGGACAAAAGTTTTTGATTGGAAGTTATTAAATGAAAGGGGGAATGCTACTCTGCGACCCACAGCCGAGGAAGCGGGCCCGGGAGACCCCAGGTATCTCCCCTGGGAAGTAGCGGAAAGGATAGGTTGTAGGGGAAGGGGAAGTAGGAATGAGGATAGGGTTATGGGAATTTGGAGAGGAATGTGGGCTCTACAGGATTTTGACTGACTGACAATTTGAGTCAAGGTCCCTTCCGGGCCTCCGTAGAGGGCAGCACTCGCTCTTAGCTGAATGTGCGGCCCTCGGCCCCAAGATCATTCCACCACCACAAGGCGTTTGCCGAGTTTCCAGCGTCTGAGACAGGTTCCCTTCATGAAGCCGCTTTTGAGGTTCCCCGTCCCCCAAGCCCGGTTCCCCAGTCCCAGCTCTACTTGAGGTAATAGAGAGGTAGATTTCACTTAGCGTCCATTCCTATACAGTCGCTTCCATTGATATATGAGTGAAAGAATTATTTGCCTTTTTTTCCAAGAACCTCGCCCTAAGACGCACGATTGTTATGTATATCGCCAAGTTATATCTAGAATCAATTCTTCCTTACTGTAGGGCTGAGTGTTCTCTTTAATACTGATCGGGCCTTTACGCTTCGATTTAACCCGGAATTCGTTCTTTTGGTCCGTGCGCCTTTATTGAGCGCTAAATTCGCGGACGTCCTTATGGTCTTTGCTGTTCCGCATCGCTTCACCTTCGGTCACGGCGTTATGTCGCCCGATATTAGAACGCAGATCAATACTCGCTGACCTGTAAAGGATTCTGCGTTCCAGCAAGTAAGCACGCGTGAGGTTTCCAAGCGACCATAACCAGGAGATATCGCTTATTTGTTACACTATACTGTAGCCTCAATGGGAGGCCACGCGTAAACCTACCGCGACGTAGATATTTATACATGCTATGAAGACTCCGCATGGCCGCACGCATTATAGGCTTGTCGGGGCATTCGTTTCAACATGGCTTCTTAGTTCGCCGAAAAAAAGGGCTGTTGGTAAGGGGCTTGTTACGTCATACTCGGAGCGGTTGGCTGCCGTAGAGAACCTCAATGTTAACTGCCCTGTTTGGGATAATGACCGCTGCGTCATTTTGTTTCACAGGATTAACTTGGAGTGCTGCAGTATATTACGTCGAAAGGCCGCAATTCGTGCTGTCTGGGGCATATTGCTGTGAGACGTGGAAACCTTATTTCACGCACAAATTTGCCTACTTGTGGTTCGTATGTACAGGTGTACGCATCCTCTGAGAAACAAAATGTCGTATACTGCACCGGCAGGTGATTGTGGCTGAGATAGAGCAGCTGCATTCCTTAAACCCAACCGCACAGAAGTCATGCGATGTGCGGAGGAGTGATTTGGTGACCAGACAGTGGTAGCGGGAATCGTGTGCGGTGCAGGAGATGCGGGCGCATATGGTGCCCCTGAAACAGCTCTCTTCCACTCTTTCGGCGGTTAACTTGATTGTTATATAGTACTTGATTGCAGTCGAGCAGTGTGCAACTCGTAAGGGCTGCGTTTGCTTAAGTCAACTCGTAGAGTTAATGCACCGACGCTGTATAGAGCAAAACCTGTGGCCGCAACCCCTGTGCACGAGTCTGTCCACAATTTCAGTAACCACGTTGGTGACGTCTCTGGACTAACAATCATTATTAAGGCGAAAACCTTTCTAGGCTATGTCGGCGAGGTTCTGTCTACAGAACGTGTCCGCAGCCATTGTATCGTCCTCAGAAGAGTTAGAATCAAACGTACACGATTGTGATCGTAAAGGCCAATGTGTGGGTGCTGCAAAAAAAAAGAAAAAAAAATGAAATAGGATGATAAGTTATCTATGGTGGTAAAAATATTTTATTGAAAATGTTCCGGAGGTTGTAGCGGTGGTTGGAGCCCTCAGTCCGGAACCCCATTGGCGTAGGCTGCTGTCCTCGCTCTTTCGATGAGTTCTTTTTGACCCCTTGCGTCCGAGCTGGTCAGAGCTGCCTCCCACCCCTCCTGCTTTGGCTGGTTATTAATAGTAACAGTCTGATTTCGCTGGCAGGCTCACACCATATGGTACAGGTCCGCCTTCTCCCCGCAGAATTTGCATTGTGAGTCAAATAACTCTGGATCTATTGCATGTAGTCTTCGTGGGTTGTTAAAAGTGTTGGTTTGTAGCTTGCGGAGGTGTACCTCCTCCCCTTTGTCTAGTGTCTTTGCCGGTGGAGGGTAGAACCGGCGAGATAATCTTAAGTGCTGAAGTATTTAACTTAGATAAAAAAATGTAAAAGTAAAATCAATGAAACGTCGAAATAGCCACACGACTAATGTCGACGTCCAAGGAATGTAACGTCACGCCAGCAAGAAATGGATGCGTTTCTGACCTAATGGGCCAAATAAATCCGCGATACTGATAGTGTGTAATAAGTGTCAAAATCTCGCGTCGCCGAGATTTATGCGCGAGATGCGTCAGCAGGATTCGCGAGTGACAGATACTGCGCCTTTCCTTTCCTGTAAAGCAATTATAGAATGCCGGTGAACTTTGATGATTGATTTATAGGAAGGGAAAGGCGCGGTAACTGTCTCACTTGTTTTCTGTGGACACCTCAACCGCGCCGTAAGGGAAGGGATGAAGGTGGGAGTGAAAGTGGGAAGAGAGAAAGAGGAGCCGTAGTGGAGGGCTGCGGAATAATTTCGACCACGTGGGGATCTTTAACGTGCGCTGACATCGCACAGCACACGGACGCCTCTTCGTTTCACCTCCATCGAAACGCAGCCGCCGAGGTCGGGTTCGAACCCAGGTACTCCGGCACAGTAGTCGGGCGTCTTACCACTGCACCACCACGGCGGGGCGGTGAACTTTGATGCGTTCAAACGAAACACTGGTTGTGTTGGGCAAAGGCCGCACGATGTACCGTGTGCAGCAGTAAAGCTCAGGCTTTCGCCTTTATCCTCTGCAAGCTCTGCAGGTGTGCTGGGAGATGTCAGCGCACGTTAAAGATCCCCAGGTGGTCGATTACGCCGTAGCCCTCCACTACGGCTCCTCTTTCCACTTGCACTGCCGATTTGCTCCCGTCCCTTAACGGCGCGGGTCAACGAGTTTGTTCTAGTAACGTTGCACCGCGGCGGGGCTTGTAGATGCTACTGCAGGGCGTGTTAACAAGTAATGGATGGCAGATATGTATCCGGAGCCCTCCACTGCGTCGGCTCTTTGAGTCTTCTTCCACTTCCTGCTTTCCTTCACGGAGCGGTTAAGATGTCCATTCACAAGCGAAACGACACAGCTGCTATGTCTTTCCCCCCGAAAACCAGTCTTCTTTTCATCTTTCCGAGTCATGTGAAGATTTATTACAAAAAGCATCGTGCGCCTGGAGCAGCTGAGTGCAGAAATTATCAAATTTCATTACTGCGTGGTAAGCGAGGGAATTTTATATTATGCGTCGCAAAAATTTCCTCGTGCCGTACCGCGTAATGCAGCTTGTAATAAAGAGGCAGTGAGGAACGTTTTTATCTTAATCCGCGATTGACAGCCTGTTTTCTCATCTATACAGCGGTACTGGTCGAGCACTGCATCGCCAGGCTTAAAGCCAATCCAATGAAATCTACAGCATGCAAACCGTCTGCCGTACGCAGCTGTAACAGCGCGAAATGTGGCAGACTGCATGGAATGTTTGGCACTTATCAACCCTGTTTTCAAAAAAAAAAAAAAATAAAGACGGAGAGGGGGACACTGCAGATTAGGGGTATGATTGGATAGCCGCCTGTTGTGCACTGCGCCCAGAATGCAAAGCGGCGCAATTTATACTCTTCGCTCGAGCCATCTGTTTGGGCAGCGGCTAACCTTTGTTACATTTGTAATTACACGCATGCATTGGCGATTCGGAGAATAGTGTACTTTACCTAGTGCTTTGGTGACGGGTTGCCGCTCATCCGCGATCACGTGATTGTAACCTGTGCGAAGACAGTGTAGCCGGCACTGATCAAGCCCGTGCCTTGCGTCTCGAGCAACCTTTTCGATTGGGCATACGCTCATAAGTAGTTGCCAGGCCCCGCCGTGGTGGCCCAGTGGTTACGGCGCTCGACTATTGTTCCCAAGGACGCGGGATCGAAACCCGGCGGCCGCATTTCGATGGCGGCGAAAAGCAAGGTGCCGCCCGTGTGTTGTGCGATGTCAGTGCACGTTAAACAACCCCACGTGGTCGAAATTTCTGTAGTCCTCCACTACGGCGTCTCTCATAGCCTGAGTCGCTTTGGGACGTTAAACCCCACAAACCAACCAACCAACTAACCGACCAACAATAAGTAGTTGCCAAGTGCTTCGAAGCGATTCTCGGACGCTGCTCGTAGGTGGGAGCTGGGACACAGCCCGCATTTTCCTCCTTGATTCTGGCGCCTGATGGTCTGGTCGAACACAGGGTCGGGAAGGGGAGAATGAACCTGCACCCTCGGGGCCAACAGACGAGCACGCTAACTACTCAGCCGTTCTGGCTGACCAATTATATTAAAATTCCTTTTACCTTTCGAGCTCTCCTATAGCAAGCCGCTCACAATTTACACGTCTTCGGCAGAGAAAGTACTCCTATTCCTGGAGCTAAACTATGAACCAAGTGTGCTGCCGCACCACCCACAAAACTTTTGAGGATAATGTTAGCCGCCAAAGCAGTAAAAATACTTACTGTGTCTGGTTTAGTGTTTATATAGAAGCAACGGACCGCGAACACATTCCATATTTTTTTTCGCGTAAGCATCGTTCCTTGGCCGTTTATCGTGATGGCGTCGTAGGGGCCCCGTATTAGTCTCCTCTGTGCGCTTTCGCCCCCCTCGTTCAAATATATGTCTCCTCCTCTGGTTGCTGCGCGGCTAGCGCAGCTCCTCCCCGTCGGGACTTCAGGGACGCAAAACACTGACACATGCAAACAGCTGGAGTAAAGCTACAGCACGCGCGAACGCCCCTTTGCGTACTCGCCCAAACAGCAGGGAAACAAACTTACAAATAAATAAATAAACAAACAGCGCAACAACTGTTTGTTCGAGGTGCGTCTACGCTGGAAGGCTTTTACGCTATGCACGTGACACTCGGAGCGCGTGATCTCATTAGCGCTCGCTTGAACACGCCGGCGATCACGGAGAGCCCATTGCTGACGCGGACCCGCTCTGGAAGATGAAGTTTTATTTGTTCTTTTTTTTTTTCGCTTAGCGGGCGCGTACGCTGCTCGAAGCGAGCTTGAGTTCTTGAGGCTCACGCGTCCCTCCTCGCACTCATGAATGATGAATGATGTCCGCGGCGTGTTTCACGAGGCAGCGTCTTTCCGCTTCAATCGTCGTCGCTCTTCTCTCTCGGTCTTCTCCCAACGGAGCTCCGGCCTGCTTCAGGACTTGGGAGATCGGCGTGTTTGTATATATGCGTTGGGCTTGTTTAATTGTTTTCGCTTGGCTGGCGTCGGAGTCTTTTCGCGCGGTAATTCTTTTTTTTCCGCTTCAATACGTTTTTTTTTTTTCTCCACCTTCGTTTCTTTCTGTGGTCATTCGGTCGTTCTCACTTTGTTGACCGCCATATGACTTCATTGCTCTACTCCGACCCTCATCCTAACCTTTCCGTTCGGGAGGCTCATATCCTTCGGCAAATACAGTTGAACACACTCATAACCCCTGCACGGCTATATATCTACAAATTCCGTCGTGATCCATCATGCCCCAACTGCCCTTCCACTTATGCCAACCTTTCACACTGCCTATTTTCAAGTCCGGTTGCATTGCAATCGGGATTCTTTCCCACCTCCTCCCATACTATCTGGACCTGAGTGGACTGGCTTGGTGCTGAGGGTGAAGAAGAACAGCGCCTGCTCGTCCAGCAGGCCATTGATGTATTAGGCGCCTAAGTGTTGCGCCTCAATAAAGTCTTTTACTACTACTACTACTACTACTACTACTACTACTACTACTACTACTACTACTACTACTACTACTACTACTACTACTACTACTACTACTACTACTACTACTACTACTACTTCATTTTTACTGTTCCTTTTCAGATGAATCTGGCACACCTTGTGAGATTCGAGAGCCCGAAAATAAAGCTTGTGGCAGCATTCTGCGGTCGCAATAAATGAAAATAAGCAAATGAGGTTGCAGATTGTTGTTTGCTGAGGCTTAACGACCCAAAGCGACGTATACTGTGATGGACGCCGGTCTTCGGAAATATCGACATCGTGGGGTTCTTTACCGTGCACTGACATGGTACATTACATTTCCGGCTTGCATTTCGCTTCCGCCGAAAAGCGGCCAATGAAGGAAATAACGAAATAATAGGAAGGACGCAAAGAAGGAAGGGAGGAGGAGAAAGAAGGAAGGAATGAAGGAACACAGCAAAAAAATGGAGAGTGAGAAAAAAAAAGTGAATGTATGAATAAATTCTGATTCGTCTCAAGAATATTGTGCACTGTGTGTTGTTTGATTGTGTCCACACCTCTTCTTTTCAATGGCGCCTCTTGTCCACTAGCTGCGAACGCGTTTTTCTGTACTCTCTTCTGCTTCGGGGTCGTTATTCGTCCTAACATTTCCTTTCAACATGCATGGCTGGGCATAATAACGATCTGTTCCTTTCTTTTCATTTCACATTGTAACCCAATTCTGCTCAAGTCCAATTCACGAAGCCCTTTTTTTGTGTGTGTGTGTGTTTTTTTTTTATTCTTGTCTTCTCGCGTCATGTTTTCTTGAGATTTCATTGCGGTGTGCCATTTGCTTTCGTTCACCAAAAACAAGAAATGAGGGGAAACTTTACCCGCCCTTCGTCGTTTTGTGTTCACCGAGGGTAACGGTCTGCATTTTCTCTCAAAAATTTTCTATTCGTTTTTTTTTTTCTTGCTCTGTGCATTTTTGCGCGCGCCCTGAAAAAGTATTTCTCCGTCCCTTTTACGCTAATCTCAAATGCAAGCCTCGTCTCTTCCTTCTCGTCTCTCGTTTCCCAATTTTCATTATTTTTTCCTCTTCAATTGTTTCATCCCTGGGTTTGGTAAAATATCGATGATTTGGCGATTCTAAACGAGAGAGGCCTTGGCTCCGTCTACCGCTGAGTGCAACGGCCGTTTCCCCAATCCTGTTGCTCGT
The DNA here is from genome assembly GCF_055883805.1 of Amblyomma maculatum. Taxonomy (NCBI): domain Eukaryota; kingdom Metazoa; phylum Arthropoda; class Arachnida; order Ixodida; family Ixodidae; genus Amblyomma; species Amblyomma maculatum. The sequence continues at coordinate 170,009,317 of NC_139346.1, read as the reverse complement.
TTGTACATACTGCATTTTATAGTTTTGTTTTCTTTTATTTCCAAACCTGGTAGTCAGCGATTCTAACTTGCGGTTCTCCGATTTTTTTTTTTTTTTTTTTTTTTTTTTTTTTTTCTATGGAGATTGGAATGGCGCATCATTTTTGGCCATCGCCAGGAGGCGTGCCAGCCCTCGACGAGAAGAGCTAAGCCTCTTTTTTATCAAGAGCTGCGATGAATCTCCTGAGGAGGGAAAACATATACGTCCAGCTCTGCAGTGTTTTTTCTGCATCGCATCCGCCACGCCTGCGGGATCGCTACGTATGCCTCAGCGTGCTTGTTTCCGTTCATCTATATATATATATATATATATATAGCGGTTTCGATCCGTGATAGCGAAGTGGTCTCCAAGAGCTTCGCTTTTGGATGCCGTTGGACGTGGATTCGTCTTCATGACGTCTTACCATGTTTTCTTTGAATCTATGTCGTGTGCGTGCTCGTGTTTTTTTGTATTCGCGCAGAACTACCTTCGCCTTTCTTCTGATTTCTTTCGTTTCGTTGTTTTAGAAGGGCGCGCAAATTTTGAGAATTCTCCCAGGGTTGGACTTGGCTGTAGTATAATTGCTGCACTTCTTATTCCTTCTTTGTCGTGTACAGGCTGATCATATAGTTTTAATTATAGTCCAGAAATAACGAACTGGTTTGATAACGATGCGGTAGCACATTTCCTTCAAAGCAAAAAAAAAAAAAAAGAAAACACGCGAAGCTTTCGTGTTCGGTGGCATCAGCGACGAAAAATGGGCAGCCAGCCTTCCTGCGCCAGCAAATGACGAAGTCGCTCGTTTGTTTTATATCCTTCACAATGGTGTGCTGATGTTCGCCGGGATGTACTCTTTCGTACGTGCTGATTTAAGCCAATTTGTGTGCACTCTGGAAAGAGCTGCACGTTCAGCGTTATGAGCCTGTCTGTAGACTTTTCATTCTTCTTTCTTTTACAGCCTCCCATCACCTTTCTTTCTTTCTTTCTTTCTTTCTTTCTTTCTTTCTTTCTTTCTTTCTTTCTTTCTTTCTTTCTTTCTTTCTTTCTTTCTTTCTTTCTTTCTTTCTTTCTTTCTTTCTTTCTTTTGGGACCGTTTTGCTATAGTTCACCTTTTTTTTTCTTTTACGTTTAATTTTTTTCCCGAATGTAATCGAATATAATCGTCTACATACATATGACAGAAAACGGTGCTGATATGAAAGCTTATTTCCAATATATTAAAGTGATGCTCTCTTCGGAGAGTTTACTTTTCAGGAAGTTTAAGAGGCAAAGTTTTACGCCAACGGAATTCTTACGAAGTTTCGTGGCATTTTAAAAACCGAAGATTTCTCTCTCTTTCGAAGTTGAGAGCGTTTCAAAGTGCGCTAGAAAAAAAAAAAGAAAAAGGAAAGGCCCAGAGTAAGGAATTTCTGGCATAGTTAAGGGAATAACCGCTCGCTGAATGTAACATCTCTGATGTCGTCGTGGGTATGAAAAAATTTGCCGACCATTACGTTACGTCCTAATGCGAAATTTGAGCGCAGCTCATCAGTTGTTTCACCTTTTCGATAGACTGAGGCAAATATTTCGAGCAAGACATGTATGTAGAATTACAGAAAACGTTTTTTTTTTATTTTTTACGCATATTCCTTCAAGAAACACTCCACTAACAGTTCTTGACTGTCATGAAAGAAGCTTTGTAGTCGGAGAAATGAAGAGAGCAATTAAGTTATCGGGAGGTTGCGGGAGGCAGCGCGTGGGCCCATAGGAACGTTGCGCGGCGAAGAGGCTAATGCCACAAGCTACAGACGAGAAGAAAGAACCTTTGCAAATATCTTGAACAAGTCACTTGAAAGCGCTGTAGCTAAAGTTAGCAATCGTCTCATCGAATTTATAGCAGTATGTTTTAAAGGAAAATGAGGGCGTGCTAGATCCGGGCCATGCATTCCTCGAAAGCCAAGGGACGGTCGGCCAGAGGTCCGGACTATCAAACTTGCTGTATATACGCAAACTACATCAAAATATGATGCTTTTCTCTATGAGTGTGAGTGATTAAAACCACGTTTATTCCACTTTTTAATGCGCCGAAGACGCTACGGTGGACTGTGAGTGTGTGAATTCTCGGTTACTGCACATGTTACTCTGCAGTTCTGTGTGGGCGCGATCGCATTATTCATGAATTATTTATCCTTGCAGTGAGTACCATGTGTGGTTACGTCTTCCACTTGGGCTCTGAAGCGTGCCTTTCATAATTGGTTCACAGGAATGGAAAAGCGCAGTATATGTGACACTTGTTTCTGTGGACACCCGAATCGCGCCGTAAGGGAAGCAAGGAAAGTGGGAGGGAAAGTGGAGCTGGTTACGAGGGACAACGGCGACGACGACGACGAAGCGAAACCCAGGAACGGGCGCCAAAGAGCTGCGCTCTAAAACATACCTCTCGGAACTAACGAAGCGTATGCAAGGACGTATTGCTATAAAATAACGTTCTATTACGTACCCGAACGCGGCGGCCGCGTTTCGGCGGAGTAGGAATTCAAAATGGCGCCCGCGGGCCGTACGATGATCGAAGGAGATCTGAATTAACGCGGAGCTTTCTGTCCACTACGGCGCTTCTTAAATTCAGTCGCTTATGGACGTTAACCTCCGCATACATATACCACTTCTATTGCTTACGATTGCCGTCTATCTAAAATTAAGAACAAGAAACTTCCTCCAGCAGTACGGTCAGGTGCGCGCAACCCCATCGATAACAGGCGGTTTCGCTTTTCATGCCTCAAGAACTGCGGCTCACGCTAAAAGAACTAGAAAGAAATCGGGAGTAACGGTATCGCTGAACACCTGCAAAGAAGCTAAGTAAACCGCATCGAAGTTGCATCGAAGGCTGACGTGCGCGGCTGAGAGACACCTTCCAGTGTCGTGTTCCTGGCTTTTGCCGGCAGCGCTGCTTTAGCTAGTGCATAGATTGAATCAGAGCGAAGTAGAAGAAAAAAAATGACAAAAATGAATCAACGTCGACTTCGTGTGCCAATAGAGATTTCGGCAATGCTTGCCTCATATATACCTGTACTACAGTGTGAAATTAACCTGGAGACCTCCAGTCCGGATCCGCTGGCTATCTAAGTAAAGATGTGGCGCCCACAGCTCGCTGCATCTCCCCCGTCACGGCGCGGCCGTTCCCAAGAGGCAAGCACGTGCCTGAGCCCTCGGTCTAAAGACGTCCTCTCCGCAGTTTTCGCTCCCACGCACGCTGGCTGTTTACTGCCCAGTCAGCCCACACGACCGTACAAGCAGGCGCCAACATAACGCACACACTTTCGGAACTATACGAGGTAGGAGGAGGCGTTCGCCAATTTCCGACGTCTCGTTCGATGTCCGCCTTTCTCGGTCGCTTGGGGATCGTTACGTAACGCCTATACCGTCAGCACGTCGTCGCAATTTATACAGGCAACCGGTCAGCGTTCTCCGCCAAAACAGTGTGTAACACCCACTTGCACAACTCGTGTCCGGGGTGTCGCTGGCTCCCTGCGGGACATTGCACGTTTTTCCCGGCGAGCAATATAAGGACCCGAAAATAGCCGGCAAATACGATGACGCGCTTTGTATATAGAGCAGAGTCTGCGCCATCGTCATCGCTTTGACTGTGCAGTGGCGGCAAGCGGTGAATGCGGAATAAACAGAGACCGCTGTTCCCGCTCTGCAAGCTCCGCATGCAGATAGCTGCCGCTCCATATTCGATGACGGCGAAGCGTAGATATAATATTCCCAAACGCATTGAACTCTTGACAGCTGCTGCCGCAGCTTTTCTGTCGCGGTCCCGCTGGAGCTCTTTGCGACTAAGTTCCGCGCAAAAGCGCTACTGAGTCGTTTTTATTTCGCAGCATTTGTTTTGCGAGCACGTGTGATTGTTTCAACGGTGAAAGCTTAGAGTCGACTTTCGTATTCCGCTGCGTGAGCCGTAGGGTGTTGTTCTCGTTTTTCGAACGTATACTGACGAGCTTTGTAGCCTCTTTGTTGGGCGGCGCCATTTAGACGTTGCGCAAGTCAGTGTTAACAAGCGGAACGCGCTTGTTTTGTTCGCCATTTGAATGGTCTAAAACAAGCATCTTTTGACTAGACAGAAACAAAAGAAATTCCAGAGGAGTAATCCAAACTCGCAAGTTTTTCGTGTATAGTGTCGTCCACATATTTTATAAGCATCCGCAGTCCACGGCGGTCAAAAATAGCCCAGGCTTCACACGGATATATATATATATATATATATATATATATATATATATATATATATATATATATATATATATATTGTGATGTTATATATGGGCCCAGGTCCGTTCAGGAGCTCTGGGCAGGTAGCAGAGCAGGTTCAAAGACACACGGACGCTTTTCTTTTCTTGACTAATTAACGTAACTGGCACAGACATGCATACAGCCTAGCTTATCCCAATAGGATATGTCCCAACACAAAACCGTCCTACTTCTGGTTTGGGACTTCCAGTCGCCCGAGGACTCGGTAGCGCGGCAGGCCACGCTCCGGCGTCTGTATCCGGCGTCTGCTTCACAGTCCGGGGTACTGCGGTGTACCGCGGGGTACCGCGTCACGCCCGGGTACTGCAAAGTGCGGCACCAGTGCGGCAGCACAAGTGCGGCGGCCAGGCACGCTGGAGCGGTTGAGCTGTCTCCGCAAGCTGTTCGCCGGATGGCGAACCGCTGGGCAGTACCAGACCTCGGACCAGGTGCCCGACAGGTGCTGGCGAGCCGGCCTTGAACGCCAGGCCCAGGACGATGAACTGCGCCGCCAGCGACGCCCAGGAGCGTCCGACCCGTTCGCTTGCCGGAACAAACTCACGCGCACTGGCCCGCCCCGCACGCGGCCACACTTCACTTCCTTTCGAGCCACCCGCACACTCGCCACAATCACCATCATCACACACACACATATATATATATATATATATATATATATATATATATATATATATATATATATATATATATATATATATCCTCCTGACACCCGGAATGCATTGGGTGCACAGATTTTTCTTTAACTTTCAGAATAAGTCAGTATGGTTATGAAGGTGAAAAGTGTTAAACGTTTTTTGAATAGCCCTGATAGTATCGGCTCAGTGCGATGTCCAATATATTGGACACTGGGATTCTACCCGTTCTTTTTTCACCAAACGCGTATGTATTTACATGCCGCAAATAATGCTCTCAAACCCGTGTGCAATTTTTTTTATTAACTTCTAAGGTAAAATGGTGAAAAAGAACGTAAAAGCGAGCCTTCGTCTGCTCAAAAAAAAAAAAAAAAAAAAAAAAAAAAAAAAAAAACTTTCGCTTGCTTCTTCACTTTCTGTGGGCAATTTCAAAACATCTTCTGTCCTTTGTAATGCAGAAGAAGAGCGGGCATTTGGTGCAAAAGAACATTGTTTTATATTACAAAATTATAAAATTTTGAAATTTATAATTTATGATGCTATAATTTATAAATTTTAATTTTTAATTAAAATTATAAATGATAAAATTATAAACTTGCGTCAGCTGTCTCATCAGACATGCGAGGCCGGTCTGCTACACAACAAATAGAGGCGATTTTTTCCGCAAGCCGCTAAATATCAACAATACTCGTCTGCTATTCATAACAAGGCCGTGGCAAAAGCGCGGTCAAAATGACCGGGTTGAGTCCCAGCGTCCAACACAGTGGACACGCGAAATCAAAGGACGCATGAATAAAAGTAAGCGCTTGAACAGTTTAAATTTCTTATTCTGCACATTCGTTGTTGTATTACCTTTAATATAAAATCAAAGATATGCTTTGAAAGCAGGTAGAAATACGAGAAAAAGGACTTACTTCGCCGACAGGTGCCATCAAACGCCGCGCCGCTGATTGTCGCCCTTTTGAAAAGTTTTGGCGGGAATTTGAACAATGCGTTTTCATCTATGTTGCATAGATGGCGCTAGCAGGTGTCCAATATACTGGACTGCAGGGTTTTATGAGGATGAATGCCTTGGCATAGGAGTACTGTCTGATTACTTAATGTCCAATATATTGGACAAATCCCCATAGCCGGGTCTCAGGAGGATATATATATATATATATATATATATATATATATATATATATATATATATATATATATATATATATATATATATATATATATATATATATATATATATATATATAGGAAAAAAAAAGAAAAAAAAACATCCGCATTAAGACCTAACGCTATCGGTCCCTAAGCTGTAAGAAGTATTATTCGCCACGCTGCGGTGATGTTTGGAAAAAAATATGGTAGAAAAAGAAAACGAGTGCGCAGACTTAAAGCGCGCCACGCAGCGTGCATTGTACTGCGGGGCTCATTAGATATATGCGAAACACGGCTGTTCAACTGGTATTGGAGATTAGCGGCAAGTAGTTTAACTTTATAGATAAACAAGCAAAAGCTTACGGGGCCGCTGCTAACAGATCGCAGAAAAAGATTATGGCTAACGCATTTTTATGATAGATTTCACTGTGACACTGATTTAATCGAAAGCCGCGTAGAAATATCCATACAAACTTCGAGAATGGAGGACGATGGTTGTATATGTGCGCTAAAATTCTCCTGTGAGCTCGATTGCTTCGAGAACATTTTTTTTTTTTTTAAGATTTATTGCGCTCGAACCATCTATAAATGAAATCTTTTCTCGCCGTTTGAAGTTCCGTTGATTTCACATGACTCTTCACGTTTCATGCTTGTTCGTTCGACTGTTTACGGGGTTTTTGTGACTTCCCCCGTGTATTATTTGACCTAAGACGTCATACCGCAGGCTGGTAACGTTTTCAAACGTTATGTACACTTTTCATCGCTTCCTGGTGGTACGTGACTCTTTTTCATCTTGAGGGAACTACGCGAATACAGTTGTCACGGCTAAATAAAGTTCATTTTTCAGATCGGTATAGAGGAAATAAGACGTTTGTAGTTGCGTTATGGCGGCAACACCACAATCGTACTTCCTTTCTATAACATACCGGGTTGGAGCGTACACGGGTTAGAGCTAGGGCTCTACTCCTCCAGAAACAAACCCTGGGAGCGCTTCTGTCCGGATGACCTTGAAACTCAGCTCAGGTCAAATTGGGACAGCCTGTCTATAGCGACAGGTCACGCCCAGTGCGTTAGCTGAGGTAAGCGGGTGCATGACAACGTGACTAATGAACTTTGACTTTGAAATGTGTTTAATCCTCCGTAACATCAGATATCACTTAATAGGCGCGCGATGACGTTAGCTGAACAAGTCAAATGAGCAAAACAGCTATCGCTCGTCAAACTTGGCTTAACCCCGTTTAATCACTGCTAATTTTTTTTTTTTTTTTTCTGTCATTGCAGCACGCCTATTAACGGCGCCGTCTTATAGCTGCCCATGACATCGTTTGCTGAGAAAGGAAGAGTTCATTATGGAGTACTGTTTTTTCGTATTTTCCTGTAAATATGTACTTTTTTCTTTGCTAGCTCGAAGCATCTTCATCTTCTCATGCCTGATACTGCTTTCAGTAAAGATTTTATCGGCGTTATGCTCCGCATTCCATATATCTAGCGAAAATTCGTCTTCGACGTAGCAATGTCAAGAAATCGAGAAATAATCGTCTGAGCTTCGGCAGTATCTCGAACAAAGTGAGGCATTCTCGATAATTTGTATGCACCACACAGCCAAATCATTCGTTTCGGGCTTTCACATTATGAGCCGTTCGGCCCACATGATTTCTTCAATCAACGAGTGAAAACTTCAGTGCGTAAAGTTGGATTGGGGGGAGTGGATTCCTTCCCCGCAACATGTACGTGCAAAAAAGGGCCGCTAAGTACTCCATTCGTACGGGTGTTTTTTTTCTCAAGTCGGTAAGCCGCTGTCGAAGCCGCCTACTGTTTCGTCGCCTGTTCGACAGGACTAATTCCCAATCCAGCCAGTATACACGCGGGAGACTCAGGCCCCTTCTCCGCCCTTGTGTTCACGCCTAGTCTTCGATTCCACCTCATCGTAGCCTCCTCTGTGTTCTTTCTAGACAACAAATTTGGCGAAGTTCACGTGTTCACTTCCTCGCTCGAGTTCTAATTAGGCGATGGGCTCGAAGACGCGACCTTGTGGAGGGCGAGAGCGCTGCGTCCCCGTGAGAAATCATCCAACGTGTGCCTTGGGATGCACAACGGGTAGAAACAGGCCCAGCGTTTCGTTGGAAACAATCGCATTGAGTGTTGCGAAAGGCGGAGAGCGTACAAAAACCTAAACAGGTCCTCTCTATGGAGGTGCGGGGCAGCAGAGAAGGCAGCGCAGGATATTGGACGCCGATTGGCATCGCGCCGCGTCGCGGAAGGAAGTCGAGGGGAGGAGAAGGGGCGTGTTGGGAGGGAGGGTGTCTGATGAAAGCCGCTTCCGCTTTAATAGACGAAGGGAGGGGGGGGGGGGGGGGGGGCTGTTGTTTAGTGGGCGAGTGGTCCTTTCTCACGGGCAAGCCGCGCGCACAGTCAGCTGGATGACGGTCGCGTACACATGCCGTGGGCGTTCTTGGAGCGCGGGTGACGTCACTGAACTCGATGTAACGTGTTTGTCCGAGCGCTGTCTCTTGGGATTAGAACATACGTCGATGAAAGGTGGCTCGGCAAACATATGGCGCTATAGGAAGCATGCAAGTGTTCTTACCGCTGTGTTGTTGCAACTGAAGGGAAAATGCACACACACACAAAAAAAAGAAGAAATGAATGGGTCAGCCTACTGGCGCGTCACCAACGGCTGGCTTCGGCTTAGACTTCACCACTACCACGCGCGGACAGAAAAGAGTTGAGATGCGACACAGCCCTCAACCTCCTGGCCACCAAAGCTGCCATCGAGCACGCGTTCAGTCGTGCCAGTTCCCGCAAAGGCATGGAGCGCGTAACGATCTTTACGGACTCGAGAGGATTACGCGGCATGCTGACTCGCTCTATTATCAAAGCACTCACTTGTCTTTCATTGTGGCGCGAGAATTGCGCAACAAGGGCGAAAGGGCAAAGTACATTTTTACAGATAGCTCACGCTGGCGTTGCGGGCAACGAGAAGTAGAGAAGTGCGTGTATCTCTTCCGCGCAATATAACAGGGACTAACTTGTTGCGCAGTTACGACAAATTTCTACGACACCTCATAGAGCCGTCACACACACACTGAGCCTGTCAAAAAAAAAAAAAAAAAAAAAAACATCAACAAAGCGAAGCCGGATCGCCACAATGTTCTCCGACACCTTCGACAGTAGGCTGCAACCCTAGGAGCTCACCTTATTGTTCCCACGCATGCCACTCAACCTGGATCGAGGAGAACAGTCGGAGGTCAGGCGAATTTTTACAAATGTCGCGCTAACTTCTGTTCGCGCTATAAATTTCCAAGATGACCCAAGTGCCGGACTGAGCACTACTAACAAAAGACCGGCCTCGAATGAACACCTTGTTTAGGACTGCCGATATCACTGACATTCGGAGACAAGGCACTTAGGAAAACATCAGACTTCTCAACATTAGACCATGCAAGCACGTAGCCTGGCCTTTTCCGTGAGCGGCAACCTAATGAGACGCCCATTTCCAGTACAGAAGGTTTCATTTCCGCCCTGCAGAAGCAATGACAGCACGGGCAGGATGCTCTGGCAAGATTACCAAGTTGCAGTTACTCCAACCGCGCCGCTGGCGCCTTTTTATCACGTACCAAAGTCCGGCCCATGCAGCAAGAATACACTTCTCTTTTAAAAATGAAATGTTTTTAGTTCTCTTTGACGGCCACCTTGAAGGGATATCGAAATAAAACCGAGAGCCAACATCTGGGAACCGATCCTCCGTCATCCGGGAACTGATTTGTCTTTATTAAGACACCGGTACGTGGACATCCGGACACCGAATGAGATTTCGCGGGACGAGTTCGATCTTTCAGGCTTCCTTATACTCCCCAAGGATGGCGCCACAGTGCCGCACACCCGTGCAGGTAGGTAGGTGAAAACTTTATTGATAAGCCTTAAAAGGAGGCAAGTCCTAGGGTTAGTCTGGCTCTTAATCCCGGGTGGTGGCCGACAGTTCATGACGTGCGGCGACCTGTCCAGCCCACTCTACCAGCCGCCTTTATGAGGCCGGTTCGGAGCTGGAGACCGCGATCTGCCAACCCTGTTTGTCCGTGAGGCCCCAGCGAGATGGTGGTCGGAATTCTCGGCAGAGATATAAAATGCGGTCAAAGTTGGCTCTCGGAGACCCACAAAGAGAGCATTCGGATTTGTAATGGCCTGGGTGGATAAGGGCTAACAAAGTCGGTGAAGGGAATGTGCAAACCTTCATGGTAGTTTGTTATTCCTTCGAGAGAGAGAGATGTGTGCTGGGGATTGACGAGCCTTTGTTCCCTGTAATGGATCGTTATTTCATGATATGGTGACGAGCCGGTCCCTAGCGCTACTCTTTTATACGCTGTGCTCTCCTTGGTTGACGCTGCGGTTGCCTGCGTGGACTGGCACCCAAACTATTTTAACTGGTTTGGGTTCTGTGGAGCAAGAATTTAGAATTTCTCGGGTGATAGAATGAATCTGTCCTCGTGCGAAATTCGGGACTGCTGTTTTAGAGTCGCTCAGAATGAGTGTGGCAGCGGAGGAGGAAATAGCAATCGCTATGGCTTCTTCTTCGGCTCGAGCACGAGACTATGTGCTTGAGGTCATGCGACGGCATAGGCCGAATTGTGGATATACTCTGCCGCGTCCACGTAGATCGCGTTCTTTGTCGTTTGCATGAGCTTTATGTAATGCCTTGAGCTTCGCGTCTCGCCTGGTTGTGAACTGGGTGTACGTTTTTGGCAGAGAGTGAACTGTGAGTTTGTTCCTGATGTTTGTTGGGATGGCGTGGGTGTTGTTGGGGGTGGACCTGTTGGCTGAATCTTTAGAGAGGCAAGAATGTGTCTACCGGTATTTGTGAACGAGAGTCTGTCTATCGGAGCCGTGCGGTCAGCTTCAGTTAGTTCTTGTAATGTATTGTGTACTCCAATGCGTAGGAGATGGGTGGCGGGAGCAACAGTCACGACATATCAAACCATCAGACTGATTAGAATAGCCAACAAGCACCGAGGCATGCGTGACCTGAGGCGGCTTGTGCAGGCTTTCTTGATTAGTCGGATTGTTTACTTCCTTCCCTACCTCTACCTCACAAAAGCGGAAAAGGAGAAGGCAGATGCACTAATAAGACAGGCACCCGTGCATAAAACCTCGTCCGATGCCGGCGGTCGAGGCGGCAGCTGCTCGTAGTGCGTTTGAGCATCTGAAATCTAGCCTGTCACAACTTCTCCGACGTTCTTGTCAGGCCAGCCTCTGTTTGTAGCCACGTGCGCACCTGCATCGTCCCGCATTTCAGTGCCGTCACCATGACAGCTAGCTGCTTAAGCCGCAAAATGAAGCCTGATTGAAGGAGAAGTAGAAGCATCTTGCGGAATGCGATCTCTGCGAGCTGTACAAAACAGAAGACTGCTCACCCTTGCCGACAATGCTCTGATTACGCGGCCGCTCACGAAAGTGACGGTGCCGCCACGGAGGAAAAACTGCGTACCTAAGGCCGCAGAATTGTAGGCGATCGCTTTGACGACAAGACAAACCTGCGAGTACGATTGAAAGCGCTGCCTTACGTTAGAAGAAGCAAAAGTTCGTGGTGTGGTGTACTGTACACTAGACCAATTTCGAGATCGTGGCTAGTACCGTCTACTACCAATGCGCTATGCCTGTAACAATTTCATCCTCACATCTAGTCTCGATTGCGGGTCAGGTATTTAAAGCATGAAATCTCTCAGCAGGTGACGTCGAGACAGAACCGAGAGCTGTCATCCGGGCACCTAAAAGGAAACAACCGGATGCTGAACGAGGTTGAAGGATGTTTAAAGAGACGAGTTTTCCGTCTTCGCGCAGGACCGGTACACAAACGCCAGTTGCCGCTCAAACGAGTAAAATCATTATTTCAAATTTCTTAATGTTCGTCGCGATATCGTTGACGCTATGTATTTGAAATACGCTGCAATTTAATTAACTTCTAATAACCTCAGGCTAAAAGGCAGGTACATGACACCGTACACTTCATTATGTCCGTTGTCTGCCAGGGACACGAGGGGGGGGGGGGGGGGGGGCGGGGCTTTTTGTGCGGAACAACAGCTTCAGTAAATTTTTGGCAAATGACATTTCACAGCAACTATGCACTCCTGGCTACTGAAGCGTGCGGCGGGGAGAGCGTTTAGGGAACTCTTAGACTTTGTGCCTGTGTGTCACATCGCTCGATTCGATGTGTTGCGTACTGCTGCCAGCTGGAGAAAGTACCACCAGCGAGTGTGTTTAGAAAACGTTTATTTACATGTCTGCACTCATCAGTTACACAAAAAATGAACGTTCACACTACAGACGATGATAGACACTAGGTACGCGAAGTGGGCGTGTGGAGAAAATTTATTGAAAAACATGGAAGCAGTAAAGCACACTGGGAGAACAATGTTATAGTAAAACAGCGCACAATACCAAGCATATAAGGCAGTAGCAACAAACATGATGTAGTGGGTATCTGATCACACGTTGCGTATCAATACTGCAGCTGCAACATGCTTCCTGTGGAGCTCTGACCACCTGCCACATTTATTGCCAGGCAGTCAGTGCTCCTTTATAGGCTCACAAATGTACGTAGGCCAGCTGCAGGTTGGCGATTTTCAAGAGAAGAACCTTGTTCAAATTATGTACTTCGATGGCAAATGTACGTATCAAATTAATGTGTTGAGTGAATGGTCTCCACCTTTATAAGGTGGATGGTCTCTCGTCGACCACCTACTCACATGCCCTACTTTCTCACACCCTCCATCCCCAACCGCGGGAGTCATGCTGGGATACTCTCCTGACCAGCTCCACTGCTACAGACCAGCTCCGGCTCGTCACCAACGCTCTGACGCGGATAACCCTCCAGGGGCTGTCCTTCGCTCTGTAAAAGCGGCCCCCTAAGGGTTGCCTCGTGCCATGTAAGGGAGGCGGGTTTGCCCCCATCTACATTTTTTTAGGTGGAGGGGGGGGGGGGGGGGGGTGCTTAAATGTTTTCACCACCTTCACCACCACCCACCTTCGTAGGAAGTTTTGCTCCCCAAGAGCAAACAGCTGGCTGTTTAGGTAACCCCATATTAGTACTGAGACGTACTTGAGTATGGAAGATTAGACGACTGGGTCGCCGAAAGTATACAGGCTATGTTCTTGTTCTGCCCAAGGATCAAGTCCCACACACCACTAAATGTTGTTCTAACGCTCCGCGCGCCCTTCCTCTGCTCGAGACCGGAATGGGAAATGCTCGCGAAGCTAGGCAAGTGAATGTGCGAGCTACGACGCAGCCCTCAAAGACATAGGTGTGACTCAACCTGGCCATAGTTTATACAGCGTGTAGTCAAGAACTATGCCCCAACTGTAATACGTGTTTATGGTGAGGACGATGCCACACTCTGTGCGCCACCGAAAACCTCTCACAGCATGCGGGAGATCGGAGCAGCGGGCGTCCGCACACTTAGGGTCCGGAGCGTACCTATGGCTCATGTCTACGGGCAACGCAGAATAACAGAGCGCCTCGCAGAGCCTGGACATGGCCATTACTCTCCATGCTCCGTCCGCAAACACCTCTTCTATATATATATCTTCGCGAACATGCGCGCCGAAGCGGCATAAAAGGCAAGATTTGTGAGTGCCGTTGATGCGTCGTTCCCCAGAACAACCGGTACTAGTAGTAAGACCCGCCTGCTGGTGCCAAGCCAGTACAGAAGTAAATGCCGCCCAATGTGTGGTCCACTAACTATGATACCCATTTAAGTCGACATAACCTGACAAGGCACAGCATGCGTCAGCCTCATTTTTGCGGCGGGGGCGAAGGTGGGTGCTCACTACGAGCTCTATTTTGCCTTCCGGACATCAGCCGTAAAGCATGGTGCTTGGCTCTCGTACGACCAGGGGGGGGGGGGGGGGTGCGAAAATGCCGCGTGACTCTCTCTATCACGAAACAGCAGGGTGACATTGTCAACATAAGGTACGATTCTGACACCTGCGGTGCACGGCGCGGTGCCTGGTATCGCCGATACTTAGCTCAACAATGGATCTATCGCATGGACAACTAGAATCAGAGCGCACTCGAACAAACTGCGCATGGATGTGACGTTACAATGTTGTTGTTGTCGTGGCTGTAACAAAGAAAAGAAAATGCACGGGCCTGCTACTGGCTCTGTAGCTGAGCCAGGTCCCAAGGACATTGTGTAGAACAGCGCGAAAAAACGACAGGGACCAAGGAAGACAAGAAGACGTCTTGTTGTTTTCCTTCGTCCCTGTCGTTTTTTCGCGCTACACAATGGATTACCAACGTGCCTAAGCTTCTGTTTTAACGTTGTTTTAAAGTGCTATGGACGCGGGATCGAATCCCGGCCTCGGCGGCCGCTTTTCCATGGAGGCAAAAAGCAAGGCACCCGTGTGCTGTCCGATGTCAGTGCACGTTAAAAGAACCCCAGGTGGTCGAAATTTCCGGAGTCCTCTACTACGGCGTCTCTCATAGCCCGAGTTGCTTTGGGACGTTAAACCCCACAAACCAACCAGCCAACCAACCTCCGCTGCCTCGTGCGGACAGAAGAGAAAATAGAGAAAAAAGAAAAGAAGAGGGAGAGAAAGACGCGCGCCGCAACAACAGCCGTCGTCCATTACCGTAGCAGTGGCGGGTGCAATGACGGCCTACAACAGAAAAATCTCATTTATATTTGGTTTTGGAGAAAGGTTTGGTTTGGTTTGTGGGGTTTAACGTCCCAAAGCGACTCAGGCTGTTGTTGCGGCGCGCGTCTTTCTCTCCCTCTTCTTTTTCCTTTCTTCTCTGTGCTGTGCGACGTCAGCGCACGTTAAAGATCCCCAGGTGGTCGAAATTACTCCGTAGCCCTCCACTACGGCTCCTCTTTCTCTCTTTCCACTTTCACTCCCACCTTCCTCCCTTCCCTTACGGCGCGGTTGCGGTGTCCACAGAAAACAAGTGAGACAGTTACCGCGGCTTTCCCTTCCTATAAATAAATCAGTTTTTTTCCCTTCTGTCCGCACGAGGCAGCGGAGGTGGCCCCGACTGGGTGGTGCAGTGGTAAGACGCCCGACTACTGTGCCGGAGTACCCGGGTTCGAACCCCACCTCGGCGGCTGCGTTTCGATGGAGGCGAAACAAAGAGGCGTCCGTGTGCTGTGCGATGTCAGCGCACGTTAAAGATCCACAGGTGGTCGGGCTCCTCTTTCTCTCTTTCCAATTTCATTCCGACCTTCCTCTCTTCCCTCACGGCGTGGTTGAGGTGTCCGCAGTAAACAAGTGAGACAGTTACCGCGCCTTTCCCTTCCTATAAACAAATCGAAATCAATCGAGAATCAAACTACAGAGCCAGTAGCGGGCCCGTGCATTTTCTTTTCCTTCTTCCTACAGCCACAGCAACAACAACGCTCAGGCTTTCGCATTTCTCCATTGCAGATCCTGCAGTGCTGCAGCATGTGTGCCCTGGAAGAATAGCCGCCTGATTAACACAGCAAAATAACGTTTAATAAGTGAGACACAGCAAACACAATCTTGTTAAAACGCCCTGCTGCTACACAAATATTCCGTGATTAGCTAAGTTGAACCGTCTATATTTTTTGTCATTTGATCAATACGTTCCGTTTTCTTAAAAGAACCGTCATGGCAGTTTTGTCTTCATTTCGACACTCCCCCATTTCGTTAGCTTCAATTATTATTTATCTGTTATTACAGCTCCTTCCAAGAAACGAACCCCTGTGTCTCTTTTAGTTCTTGCTCCGCGTTGAGTGGGCAAACTCGTCCGTATATGAACAAGCTTTCTTTGAAGAACGGGATCTTAGCCAACGATGCGGGCGCTCCGTGTGCTTACGTACTGCTTTTTGTTTTGTACAAAGCATGGATGAAATAAATCGCTTTTTTCATTTTATTTTTTCGCGTTTCGTAAACTCCTGCCTTATGTTATTCAGTAGCAATCACGATGAGACCGCACGCGCCGAGCTTCACGACGGCATTACATGGGTCCGCGCTCCAGTGGATTAAAGTAAGCGTTTATGCGAGAGCGTTACTTCGCTATGTTCACAAATTTCTGTCCGCAGACCGCGTCCGCAAAATCGTGTCCGCAGCAGTTACGGGTAATTGAGAAGTGGTAGAGGTTAATGAGTGGTGTGAATCGATAGAGAGTGACGTAATGTGTCCGAAAAAATAATTAGGCCGATAAGTTAATTAGGCAACTAATTAGAGGCAGAAAATGTAGAAGAAAAGGCGAAAATGGTTTCATTAGCCAATGGCTTGGCGCCACATTTGAATGTGTCAAATACTAAAATAGTTAAGTCAGTCAATTAGGGTGACGTTAAAGATGTATAAACTACTAAATAGTTAATTAAATCAGTCAATTAAGGTGATGTCAAATATGTGACGTCACGCAACCTAAAGGGCATATTGAAGGGATTGGCACGCAATTTGAAAGTACCAAAGACTAAAATAGTTAAGTCATTCAATTAGGGTGACTTCAAGGATGTGACGTCACGCAACCGGAAGTAGAGATGAAAAAGGCCGTATGAAGGGATTGGCGCGCAATTTCAAAGTACCAAAGACTAAAATGGGTAAACAAGAAGTGAATTATACAACTAGAAGCAATCAACAGCAGCATCCGTGGTTTCGCGTTACTCCAATGCAGATTCTGCAGTGCTCTTTAATTTTTTTCTAGAGCAGCTACTACAATCCCGCAGAATAGGCGGTTCCTTATTGCATTGTTCCTTGGCATGTGCCGCTGCGCACTTACACAACCTGGGGCTCGAGGAAATTCATTTTCGGTGTACTTCTGGTACAGCGTTCTTGAACGAGCGCCCTATTCCGACGACGACCTTTAGATAACTCCGCCGCGCGTCGGATCGAGGCGACCGTCCTGAGGTGTCACAAAGCTCGGCTGTGGAGCGCTAGGTATACAGGATCAAATCCCTGTAGCGGCGACCGCATTCCGATTGATGTGACATGGGAAAAATGAAAACATGAGTATGTTGGACTTCTTGACCTGTAAAAGGTGCGAGAAAGCGCTTGCCTCAATTATTATTTGTCTTCGTGTTGTCAACAACGACATAAAACTTTCTTTTAAGCTGGATTTCACCCTGTGCTAAATTTTAACTCTCTCATGCATGAATTAAACTCAGTGAATTAAAAAATTATTTATCGCCTAAAAATGTTACTATATGCCACAAAGATCACAAAAATAATTTATTTCAAATAATCAACAACATCCTTATTATATTTTTGATGTGTCCCCATATGAGGACAACATGCAGTAAGGTGGTTTAGGTAATTGGCTTAAGTACGCAACAAAGTAGCGACAGTCTCAAAAATATAGAGCTTTCATACCAGAGCACTGAAAAAGGCAACAAATCACATTGAAAGGATGACGATTGGTCTTTCATACTCTGCTTATGCGCTGTGGAAAGACTCAAAACACTTTGGACATTGAGGGACGTTGCAGCGACCGCAGAGGTACCTTGTCTTGCTAAGGCAGGCAAGACTTCGACGGCGTACTTCGGGATGCTCTTCTTTGGGAAATGCTACCCGCCGTCCAACCTTTTTTCCAGTGACACATGACGAAGCACCCTCTTCTTTAGTGATAGTGGAGGAGGATCGTTGGATGGGCAGCCTCGTCGCTTCGAGCTCTGCGCTACTTCACCGCGGAATATGAGCACCTTGGCAACGTGACTTCGGAACTCAAGTTGGTCCATATATTGGTCCGTGCCTTTGTCCCACCTCCATACAATCCAGGCGTTCACAACTGCCGCATTTAGTAGATGGAAGAACATTCTCAAGTAGCCCCTTTTGTTCCGCACGTCATTTCTGTACCTTGCAATCAAGGAATCCATGAGGTCGACACCTCTCATGTGTTTGTTGTATACTTCCACGGAGTATGGCTTGGTGACATCGATTACTTTTCTCTCTTTCCTGTTGAATCTTTTCGTAGTGCCTTCAGGGTCCCGTCCTGCATAGCTTGAAACAACGTGAACAAGCGAGTTATCCAGCCACCTTGTCACCGTGATGTTGTCCGCAAATGGATGTGCTTCCCCTTCCGAGCGCTTTGAGCTCCTTCAAGGACTTCAGCTTTTTATCTGCTCTTTGCAGACGGTTTGCTCGGCATGTCCCGACAAACATTATGCCATCCTCTCTCAGTTTCCTGACGAGGGCCATGGATGTGAAGAAGTTATCGGCATAAAGGTTATGATTTTTCCTTGAAGTCCCTCGGACAGTCTGATGACATCACCCACCTGCAGAATGCCCAGGTCTGGCATTCTGCAGGTAAGGTTTTTGGGTGGCGCTCTAGGTGAGGCTACACCTTCAATGCATGATGTCCTCACTTGAGGACACATGTTCTCTTTTCCGTATACAAGTCAAAATCGAGAAACAAATGACAACAAATCTTGCTGACATTTTTCAAGAGTTATACTTGGCGCAGATAATTTTTATAGTCGAAAAGAGCTATCGCCTGTCAATGAATTAATTGTTGTTTCTTAGGAAGATCCAGAAACCTCAAACAAGCCGACTCCCCCTCAGAGCCTGGCGTTTGAAGACACATGGACAGCTAGTGCTATCTATGAAACATGTTAGGAAACTTCACATGTCCTCAGCTGAGGACTCCATGCGGCAGTGACACGCTCCCAGCGACTGAATGAATTTTATAGCCGGATAAATAAGTGTCCTCGTATGAGGCTGGTATGCATGAGAGGGTTAATGCAAATATATTGTCACGCGTAGCACCTGTACTTGCTGCTGCCTGCTCGTGGTCGATCGCCAGCAAAGAAGAGAAGGATCACGCGGGGTGCTTCTGATTTCGGTCGCGGCCGCTTCTACTGGCTGCCGCTCCTGCTCCTGCCAAGCTGCTAGTTCAGGACGCCTTGGACCTGTCTTTGCCGGTTGCCTTCTCGAGTTGCCGTAATAACCCGTGACAATATAATGCTTCCTTTATTAAGCTCCCAACACAGCACGCAGTCTCTCTCCATAATCGAGAGTATTTCCACTGCAGAACGGCAGCTTGCTGCAGTCTTATTGACGGTGGCGCCTTTCTGGCAGTCGATTGTCGCACTGGGAAAACGTATAGGAAAAGTTTGTTGATATAGAAAAAAAAAAATTCGAGGACACTTTGGCGACTAAGCGATGAAAGGCGAAAGCCTGAGTGCTGCATTCTACTACGCGAGTGTTGCGCATGTAGCCATGAATGCTGTTACGAGTAAAGTGAGGGACTACTCTCTCCCATTCTGCGAGCGCATTTATTCAGTGAATTCTGCTTGGCAGCGACGAGATCGCGCTCCTTGTATCTTCGCAGTTGTTCTACGTTTACTGTTGTGTGGTTGATTTTACCGGGTGCGCGGCATTAATTATAATCACGCAACTGACACTATTTAGCAATTATTAATTGATTAGACATTATTTTGGAAGTATTAATAATTATGACTTAGCAATTAAGTAGTCGTTATTTGTAATTATAAATTAATTAATCGTTAAGTAGTAGCTGACCATTGATTGCCATAGGGCCATATAAGGCGCGCATTTGCGCATACTGTGGTGTTGCTCTGCGATTGGTCGAGACCTCCATGACGTCATCCCGTCTCGACCAGTCAGAGCCGCCGCAAAAGCGTGACACTTTTGCTGACTACAACGACGAGGCAATAAAGGCTTTCGCCTTAAAATATACTATTGGACCCTGACATAGTGACAGGACTTCCTCAGCGTGACCTTGAGCGTTTGCGGCCAGATTAACGGAAGTTACCCGGCAGTTTCAGTGGGATTAGCAGGCGAGTGTCGCAAGCGGTTTTCGTTCCGTAACGTGCACTGTACACGTGAGGCTTTAGGGCGTGCATGGATTTAGGACTCGGCTATTTCCAGTTTTTTCCATTTGGTACGCAGATATAAGCAGAAGCTCCACGTTTTAGCGCTTAGCTTCACGCAACAATATTGCGGCCGTTGCGCAACGGTCGCAGCTTGCACTAATACGGGATAAGTGGAATGCCGAGCATAGCCGTCGCGCCGGTAGACGAGCACAGCTTACAGGACGTGGCTTTCTTTTACTTTCTGTTTCTTTCTTTCTTTTTTTTCCGTGTGTGCATGCAGGGGGGGGGGGGGGCGTCTTTACGATAAACTTTCGGCACCATCCGTGCTCGACAGGGTCGTCGTCAAGTGTATGAACTGTAGAAACGGGCATGCCTATGGCCGTGACTGACGGTGACAAGAAAGCAGAGTAGCGCGAGACCTGATGCCGTCTATGACGTCAATGTGGCAGCTAAGAACTACAGCACTCGTACAGTGTTCATGACTGCGCATTATCTAACACCCTCAAGCTCCCCACATGTGACGTCATGGCCGCCATGATTGTGGGACGAGCAGAGCTTCTACAGTGAACATCAGATGCCGGTGAGCGGATTGGATAACGTGCAAACGTACTGCGCCGCTATTCTAGTACACCGTTATGAGCCGCTATGCCGTGCCAGCGTTTCCCCCCCCCCCCCCTTCCATTCGCCAAGCATACTGCTACAAAAGCCCTCGCCTGCGTCTCTTTTCCCAGAGTCTTCTTCTATAAACTCTCCCCCCCCCCCCTTCCCCCGCGCTCACCTATTCTGCGTAGCGTTTTAGACTTTTTCTTCAACGAGCCCCATACACGGACAACGCGAAGGTGCGGCAAGGGCTGTCCCAGGAGGAGAGTGCTACGCATTTACCAATTACCACTCGTGGCGATGTGCGTAGTACAACTCTCTCTCCGAGCTGTTTCAGACAGCACCACAGACAAGCTCCGCGGTTCTTTCGCGTGCAAACCCTTGACATTTTCGCGAATTCCGCTGTTTCCTTGGTGTGCTGTTTGTTTATGCCTCGGCTCTTGTTGGCGTTGCACTTGTGTGAGGCCCCTTGTGTACGCGAAAGCGTCCTGTGCCAGGCGGCTTCGATCGACGCAAAGTAATGTTTTGCTTTCTTCGCTGCGAAGTGTATACATAAGGAGTCTCACTAGGGACCCCCTGGGAGAATGGTTCAGCAGTAGTATAGGACCTTTGGGCCCTTGCTTCTCTGGCGGGTGCGAAACGAAGCTTTGAGCGAAAACAAATGGGCGCTTCTCTGTAGTGCTTATCTTTTTATTTTGTACTTTCATTTTTGCCTCGCTGTCTCGCAAGGCGAAAGAAAACACCTCGGCCTATCGTAGTCGTCCTAGTAAAACATCATACGCTCTTAATACCAAAGTGGGCGTCAAATATAATCGGCAGCTGAGTTCAAAAGGCTGCTCACACGTCATAACATAACGGCTTCTGATTGGCTGCTCCTCCAGGCGACGACCAATGTAAGTCGCCCGATGACACGATAGCCGTAGCGCCAGCCGCCAATAATGAAACACTTTCGTAGATAGAGGCGGCTGAACAGCTATCGCCAGCCTAAACTTGTACAGGTTTGGATGCTTTTAGCGAAAGGGTGTGAACGGGAGAGGGAGGAGAAGAGACAGCTAAGGAAAACTGAGCTAACTGGCTTTCTGTGGACCCCTCCTTATTTGCTTCTTATGCGTCGCCATCTTACGGGGTACTTCTTTTGACACGCTTGAAGACGGTGGTGCGAAAGTAAGGAGAATAAGAGACTAACAGTCCTGAGTGGCGGGCCTGACGGCAAAGTCATCTTCCACTCAGAGTGTCTACAGTAACGCTGAAGCCTGTTTATCTTGCGTTAGGCTTAGGCCTCCGGTTCTTGAAGATTTTGCGGGGGGAAAACAAAAAAAAAAAAAAAAAAAGTGGTCTGTCAAGTTAGCGGAACTTCCTCCGGCGCTTAGACAGACATGATAGAAAGAACAACACGAGATTCCCCTTTCTGTCGTTAATCCGCTTACGACGCTCTGAATTAATTAGATTTTCGTTCGGTTTGTGTGCCCCGGTAGGTCGGCTGGTGACCGGTGTATGCCTGCCGGCATTGTCCTTATAGCTTCCTGAGTGCGCGTACCGCCGCAGACGTCTTCCTAGGGTACCTCCCCCCCCCCCCCCCCCCCCTAAGGCGACTGTCGACGTTTCTAATTGTCATGTTATTCCAAAGCAAAGGTTCGAAAGATGAGACAAACAGAGACCTCGTACTCACTTTTGCCGTCACACTAATGAAGCATTTGGCAGTATTTGGCAACTGGATGCGACCTACATTTCTTTCCTATTTGAAAGTAAGATCTCGGAAGCCGTGTCGGTCTTCTCTCAATGCGCTCAGTGTTTACGTAACCAAAGGGCTAGTTCGAATAAACTGAGAGTTTCAGGTAAGCGACTTGAATTTAACTGCATTCCTCTGCATTAAATTGTTACGGACCAAAGCCGACAGTATAGCGACGGTTGTTGCCGTGTGTTGCAGCTTCTCCCGCTATTTAAGAGCTAAGCAAGGCTGTCGCTGTAGATAATTGGTCAAAATTCGTCACTATTTATTTATTTATTTATTTATTTATTTATTTATTTATTTATTTATTTATTTATTTATTTATTTTTATAGACAGCGCCGGAGCCGACGAGGCGTCACTAGTGTGACGTGGCGAGTTTGCCAAGGCTCAGTTCAGAGCAGCAAGAAGTTTTCTCGTTTCTCTTTTGTGTGTTTAGTTTTTCTTCCCGTTTCTTGTATGTACTTCCAGCCGCCCCGAGCTTGTGCGTGAGGAGGGAGCGATTCACACCAACTGGCGAGGTTGTAGCTTCGATGAACTTGAAACGAGCTATTCTTCCGCGCTACAGGACCCATGCAGCTGTGGGCGAACGTGGCATAAGTCTGTGTTCGCGCGAACGGCGTGAGGCTGTGAGCCACTTCCACGTTGGGCCTGTACTCGTGAGTGCTGCTGCCCGGCGTGCTTCCAAAGCGCTTCTGTGTATTTTATGGCTAGGTATAAAGAAACAAAAAAAAACTAAACGTTGCCGCCTTGTTTTTTTTTTTTTTTCCAGCTCTTACGCACTTTTATAATCTCACCAATTAGGCGTTTCATAATCGGTTCTGGAATATTCGTCTTGTGTACAGTGAACTAAATATCCGGTGCACAGGCGCGTGGACCAGAATCTGTATTCGCCGGGTTTTAGATTCGCTTGAAAGTTATATTTTTCAGTTTGACTTGGCCGAGTATTAAATCAAAGCTGCGGCGGCACTATATAGGAGGGTAGAAACAAAAATAACATTTGACGTAATTCGGAAAAACCGGGAATTGTCAGGGAAATTTTATGCGCCGGGAAAAAAATCAGTGAAATGTCAGGGAAACCATAAAAACTTTAGCCAAATTAGGGAAGATATCACGAGCAAGTATGTTATTCATGCAGATGTTTTTCTTTTTGACCTGTCTCGCCAGCGCGCGACCACCACTGCGGCCGCGCCGCAAGGCGAGGCGCGATATATTACTTTGAGGCCAGCGCATGGCTGAGCTGCCACAATAGAAGAACTAATACCTCCATGGGGGTGGGTACTCAATAAAATAGGCGGAAGCGTTGCACGAGAGTTGCATGCGACAAAAAGCAGGAATAACCGCGCCGCCAGCGGCCAGCGCAAAAGCGATCGATGGGTTGTAATGCCAAACGCGCGTGTATGGTCCCTGCAAAGAAAAAAAAAAAAATTTTTTTGCAGAGAGTCCTGCAGAGCGAAGAGTGGAAAACATACTATTATATCCTTATGATTACAGGTTAGAAAGACAGATACTACGTCGAGCAGACAATATTATAAGCCGAAAAGAAGAGGTTATGTGGAGAAAGTTGCAGGCAGGGGTTTTTCCCAACCCACTTGCACTAAGCAGATGGCGTCCGGTGATACAGGACCCGCGGTGCAAACACTGTAACGAAATTATGATACATATGGTGTGGACATGCCCTATAGTTACAACGAACCAGACATGAATTTGGAGTCCTGGGAGGCTTTAATGATCAGCCAGAACAAAGACGTCCAAAAGAAAATCATCCACCGCTGAATCCCAAGGGATTCTAGCCTGCTGAAAAGGGAGGAAGATTCCTTGATGGGTGTAAATAAAGTTATACATCATCATCATCCAGGGACCATAGCCCGTGCAGCCGTATTGGGTTGCGTTGGATTGGCTTGGCTGATTGTGGAGTGGGCGGCTCGCAAACGATGGGCTCGCGTGCTCTGAGGTTGGCATCAGTGCTCTTTTAATTTTCATTACACTTCTGACGTTCTTAATGACCATTTCACTTCGCTTCACTTTAATAAGCTTAAAGACCCTCATTAGAGGGTATTACATAAGGGATGGGGCGCACAGAAATGAAAAACAGAATAAGCAACAGATAAGTTGAAGTAAGTTATACAAATACATGATTTTCACTGAGCAAGTACACGCGCGATTCTTTCAAGAAATAAAGATTAGCATGTGATAGCAGCAAGTTCTCGGGGAAGGCCGTTTCAGTCGTTGGCTGTCCGGGGACATAATGATGAAGAAAATGTAGTGGTGCGGCCGCGAGGTCGTGACGCTTGCTGCTGATGACCGGTGCGGAGGGAGATACCTGGTGGGGGGTGCGCAGATGTAAGACAGCCTTTCCGCTGTTTTAAATTGCAGAATATGATTAATAAATAGCTTTCCGTTGTGAATTATTCGCTTATGCTCATTATCATCAGCAGGTATACATTTTTGAGCCCCTTCGCTGTCAGGGAACTTGAACTGAAATAATCGGGGAAAACCTGGAAAAGTTAGGGATTTTGAAAATATGGGTTTGCTAGACACCCTGATTTGGCTATTCACAAGAATACAAATGTACTATATATAGAAAATTTTGTTAAATTGTGATTCATTTCACGGAAGTTTGGCTGCATATGAGAAAATTATCCGGCCGCAGGTACACGTCGAAACACGTTCAGTGACACTACAAGCAATGTTTGCTTATAGATCTTCCGATGCGTTATTAATTGCCACTGTTCTTTTATGATTCGAACATTACAAGCAAAAAAAAAAAAAATCAGGCCGCGTTTCTTACGTAAGCTTGCATATGCAGTAATAATAAGATTCGCCTTATTTTGTAGCAAGCGTTAATATTTTGCTTACCTAATTATGCCTTTTCGTTAGTTACATACCGACCTTGCCTGCCCGCAAATGCCACACGCAGGTACAGCAAAAGGCTATAGTGTCAAGCACGCGCAGCACTTCAGCAAGCAAAATTCCGACGCACAAGTTGCAAACATGGGTGCAGTGTAATTAACAAAGCTCTTCCCGGATGGCATTCTTGAAGTATTTGGTGCCTGAGATCGCTGCTGAAAGCCGGTTCGGTGGTGGTTATGGTAAAACATGTATACGGGGGCCGAAGAACACTGATCATATGACCCATATGACACCGGCCGAATAGAAGTACTGTGCTGATGACGTTTATTTGAAAAGACCTGGTGTTGCTGTGAAACAACGACAGATTTGATTTGGTTTGAATTATGGGTTTTAGCGTCCTAAAGCGACTCAGGCTATGAGAGACGCCGTAGTCGAGGGCTCCGGAAATTTCGACCACCCTGGGGTTCTTTAACGTGCACTGGCATCGCGCAGCAAACGGGCGCCTTGCTTTTCGCCTCCATCGAAAAGCTTGCGCCAAGGCCGGAATTCGATTCCGCGTCCTTGGGAACAGTAGTCGAACGCCTTAGCCTCTCAAGGTGGAGCTAACCGAAGGTGGCATCATTGAAGCCCCTGTAAGAATTCGAGCAGCGAGCATTTTGTCCACAGGTCAGCTACGCCATGCATGCATCGGAAAGTAGAAAATGTGTGTGGACAGGTAAGAGCACAGCACAGGTAGCAGCACCGAGCATCGTTGATTCTGCGGCTCAGTCGGCTTGTGCTGTACTCTTGAACCCATATGCGACCAGTAACTTGTGACTGGTCCTTGGACATTTGAAGCCATGAAAGTACAGCAAACGAGAAAACATGCGTCAAAGCAGCACACATAAACACCGCAGTGACGAAATAGCAGCACGAGCAATAATTACTAGTACTAGCTCTCTTTTCCTGTCTACGCTCTATTATATTTGTTTACCAGATTCTGTTTATTTCTATTGTTTTCGCAATTCCCCCTGCTTTTTCTCTCGTACGCCAGTGATGCTGTGTGCACCTTGTGTGCTCGTACCGAGTAGCTAAGACTGCCGTAGAAAACCGACATCGTGCTTCTTTTGACAATAAATGGCAAAAAATATATTGTGCCGAGGTGTGATTGCTCACCGCCTCAGCTTTGCTGCACTGCACTGCGCTGCGTCTTGCTCTTTTTTTTTTTTTGTGATTTCTTTATTGCTGTTCTGTCCTTGCGCTGTTTTGTCCACGAGAGCGAGGTATCGGGCTAGTTCGTATTGCATATCTAAATAACAGCGCTGAGAACTAGACGAAACACGAAGAACGAAGAAGGACGCTCTTGTGAACTTTATTTCTTGTTCTTCGGGCTCTGTTAGTTGTTTCACCTGTGACCCAAACCTCCTCACCAGCGAGTTTGTCTGTGTTTCTTCGTTCTTTGTGTTCCGTCTCGTTCCCAGCGCTGTTATTTAGATATGCTGTCTGGTCACTGTGCTGTTTTTTTCCCCCATCTGCTGAAATTTCGTCACGGTGCTATTTTTTTCCATGTGCTGTTTGTCGGCATGCTGTTTTTTCCTTGTGCTGTTTTGTCAATGGGCTGTCTTTTGTTCGCTGTTCTGAAGCGTCCTGTTTTGTCAAGTGCTGCTCTTTCGTGTCCCCGGACATTTGTCCCAGTCGGCGTGTTACTTCTGGCTTCATTTCGAGACCCTCTTAAGCGAAAAGCCTACCTTTCTAAGTGCATTCCAATGTAAGCTTGCGCCAAAATCGCTCTTTAGAACGCTTTCAGGCGAGCCAGGACGTTGCTTACTGTACCGTTGACGGTTGGGAAACACGTTCGGATAGCCTAAATACCTTTTTCGCCGGTTTAAAATTCTTTTTCAGTGATATCATTTGGCATACTAAAATGCGTTTAAAAGATTTCGGTGAGGGTCCCTAATGAAATATATAGGTGCGCTCCCACTGAAACAACAGCACGTCCAGAAAACCTGAAAGATCCCGGAATAAAAAACACATTCCAAAGCTCTATTATGACGACAGGTAACCATACAGCCAAGTAAATCCTTACTGGAAAGGAAGCCTTCTATGAGGTTAAGCCTCCGTTTGCGAAACCATTCGTGGTTATTGAGAATTTGAGAAGCACCCGTACTGAAAACTTGTATGAGGCAATAACCTCACATTTTCTCACACAATGTCCCTCAATTCACATAAGAAATCACATACATGTCGCATATAATTGCATAAGGTCTCATAGCTTCGTGAACGTTATCATAAATTATGTACGATATTTTATGATAACGATGTCAACCGTATGAGAGTCTATGCGATTAGATGAGTTTTATGAGGTTATTGCCACGTAGAACTTTTGGTTTTTCAGTAGGGGCGCTCGTGAACCCACCGAAAGAATCATAATCACACAATAGCTCTTTCTTCCTTCTTGCATACTGCTTTGTTCTTGGCGATGCGTGTTGCCGGTTGACGTAGCAACTACCTTTCACGCCTGCAAAGGGACCTTGAGAAACAGATCGATAAACGAACGACGGCACTTAATTTAAGAGCACGAAAAAATTTAAGTGACAGTCAGCTCGATTTGACCCAAGCCGCGTTTAGTGGCCGCTTAGATACATTTTATACACTATATCTCAAACAAAATCCTTTGATTGCTACCCGCATCACAGTGGTTGGAGCAAGCCGGCCGGTATATGCGAATGCACCTGCACGCCGGTGACCTTATTTAGGGTAGTACTAACGCTCGAAATTAGGGATTTAGGGATTTATGTTAGGGAGACTCCTTCATTTCCGCCTGTCTGTCAAGGTCTGACGCAACGACAAAAAAAAATCGACAAAGCAAACGCTCAAAAGACGAGACGCTCCCTTTCGAAGTTCATTACGAAATCCCGCTAGCCGTACTTGCCTGAGAGCTTGCCTTAGTATGTCGTATATGCTGCCTGCCGCTGAAGCAACAGCAGCTAGAAAAAATAAGGCTTCGGAGATTCTCATTACGCTGTCCGTGTCTCCTTCCGTTTGACGAGCGCCCGGAGTCAGTCGCACTCCCTCTGTGTGTGTAAGAAACTTGGGCGTATGTATACCGTTGCCAACCGCGGTACCGTTTGAGCAGTGCCGTATGACTTTTTTTTTTCTTCTTAATCTTTCGCTTTCTGCATCAGCGCGTCATTCTTCGTCGTCCTCAGCCATCTGAGGAATCTCATATGTGCGCTCACACATAGACACACATGCGCGGGCCAGTCTCCGATTCTGTTCTTTTACGTCACCGCTGCTTCCTTTGCATCTCCTCTTCGCCCGACTTCTTGCTCTCAGAGCGCGCAATGTTCTTTTCCTTTTCCCCGTCTTCTTATACAGTCTTACTTTCTCCTCGCCTTGTGTATTGCGCTACCAGTGACGCGGCCCCATTTTCTTCGCGCCGTGCTCCTTCGCAGCCTTATCCGGCCGACTTCGCTCTGTATATATCCGTATACTCCCTGCCGGGTCTTTTTTTGTCCGTGTCGTCTTTATCTTTGGCATCAGGTTTTCCCCGGCTGTCAACCGGACCGCATCTTTCCTTTTCGACTCCGAGTTGCAGAAAGAAGAAGGAAAAACGTTGCTTATCCTTAGCTGCGCGAGAGGGGAGAAGAGCATTTCTCGCTGCCGTGTTGTCACCACTCGCCAGGCCCCCGATAAAGGTGTGGGTACCGTTAGAGGACAGCAAAAGGAAGAGATTGCGTTTTTCGACACGTCAGCGCGCTCAACTGGAGCTCCTATTGGCTGCAGGATTACGCGCCGTAGCATCGGTAAAATGGGGAGAGAACAAGCAGGGAGAGAACGGTGCTTCGTTGGCAAAGGCTACAAGAAGCATAGGACAAAGACGTGCGTTCGTTGTCGTTGCCCTTCCGCCAGAATACATGAACATAAATGGAAAATACCTACCAGCTTAAGTGTAACTTTTTTTTTTTTTTTTAACAGTAACATAACAGGATCTCTCCACTCGTGCCTAAGGTGCGAGAGCAGCCACGTTGTGTGTTTGTAGCGTGTATTTTGCCTTAAGCGTGGGCGGCGAGATTGCCATCGAGAGGGACTCCCAAACAGCACTAGTGCGAGCACGTGCGAATGTCTGTTCGCGATATCGGGCGCTTAAACGAGCATGCATGTGTTCATCAGTCGATGAGTGACGTTTATCTCATGGCTGAATGGCTGACTGACCTAGCTGACTAACACGGAAAGGAATGAATGACTGGCTGACATAACCTAAGACTCAATGACTAACCAACGAGGGGGTGGATTGACTAAAATGACTGACAGATTGATCTGGGGCTGAATGACGGTTGACCGTCCAATTGATTGATTAATGACAGACGGGCTTACGACTGATGGAATGATGTAGGTGACCGGTGACCTGACGGACCGGGCTGACAGACTGACAGGTTGACCAAGGGAATGTTTCCTCGACTGATCGAAGGATCAATTTACATAACTGCACGGTTCGAAGCACTAAAGTGGATCTTTTTGAAAAGGGAAACTTTTATACCATCATCTCATGACCGATGTACACTCCGCTGGCTCCTGCACTCCTGCTTACACGTTGTACGGTATGGTATTGTGCGCTATGATATGTGCAGTTTCCCGTCCCAAAAATGACACGCTAGGTACGAAGGACGTGGAGGGCTACGGGTGAATTTACGCGGGGTCCTTGAAGGCCGAAAAGAGTGCTTGCACTTTCTCAATTTGCATGACCTAGCTGCGGAGCATAATAGTCTCAATAAACCTAGACGGTCAATGAAAAGAAAAAATTCCGTATTAGCATGGTGTGCCAATCCCAGTTCGAACATTTTTCTTTTTTTTTGGTGATAGAAGTTCTTCTACAGGTACGGTGATGGTTCCGATTCGATTATTTTCCTCTTACCCTTCCACAAGGACCGAGAAAGGATTGTATGTGCGTGGAGATTATGAAGCAATACACGCACTCAAGGACCAAGTTGGCCTATATTTTGCATTTTATTTGAAAAGAAGTTTGAATGGAGCATGCGTCGAAAGGAGACCTTCAAAGAACAGGAACGTACCCGTCTATCACAGTCGATGACAGTCGATCAGCATTCGTGATCAGTGTGGTCTAGCAGCTTGTCCCCACTCACTGTTTCGATCTGCACATGATAAAAAAAAAAAGAGAGAACATGAGGCCATTTAAGACTCCTTAAGGGGGAATTTTGTGGTAGCATTCACGTTCTCAGCTGCACATGCTTTGTGGGCTTGCGACTATTCTGCTCCTTTCTTTCTTTCTTTTTTTTTTCTTTTTTTTTTTGCATTCTCCAGTACATCATATCAAACCCATCGGCGGTTTGGATAGGACTCCAAATTTTGGGGGTGGGTGAAAAGCTCATTTTTGAATTTTACTCCTGTGGGCGTTGCTCTCTGCTCCTTCGTGGTCACGTGACCAGGGAATTTCGTTCGTTGCAATGGATGGGGCGCGTGATGTAATATAATGGTAGGACAGGTTCTTCGGAGGGGTCGCTTTTAAATTTGACTAGTTCAGGCGATGCGCTGTGACTCTTACATTGTGGTCACGTGACCTCTATGACGTCTTCACTGTTTCCACAAATCAGGGAATGTCGTCTCTCATATGGCGGGGTTTCCTGATTGATTTATTGAAACCACGTTTGTTTCATCACGGAATGCGCCGAGGGGGTACGGTGGGCGCTCGTATTAGATTGTTGTGTACACCCGTTTTCAAACCGTTGCACTGCTCTCGTACACGAAGCGTCGCACATGTGTGCTCCGCGCACATGTTGCGTGTTCACATATGGGATTCAGCACGCCGCCGTCTTGCCGGAAATTGTTCGGATCGTAAAACCAATTTCTTTGGCGGTCGGACGGCTACCGCTTCGTGGCTGCCATCCGTCGTGAAAGAGCCGTAATTGACGTTTGCGTCGCTTGCGGCTTGTAAGCGCCTGCTGTATATTTTGCAGCTCATGCTTGTCACTCAGTCGTCACTTCATTATCGGCAGCGAGTGTCGCAACAATGGGCAAATTGAAGCAGAGGGACTGGTGATAATGCGAAGAGATTGCGAAAGAAACAAACGCTTGGTAGCTTCTTTTCGAGAGGCTCTAAAGAGACTCAACGTTCTGGGAGCCCTGGAAGAAAGTTGCTTAGCAATTCATCACCTGAATGCAAAATGGGTGTAGTATATATGTATTTATTATGAAAGCTATACGTGGTGCGTTTTACGTGCTTAGATAGCAAAGAGATTTAGCGCACCCAAGTCTCCGATGTGCTAAATCTGTCTGTTATCGAATTACGTAAACGTTTTGCTAACGCTTCGTATCGGTGGTGAGTAAAAACTTCTTTTCTGAGCGAAAGTCGCGAAAATCATT
This sequence comes from Amblyomma maculatum, assembly GCF_055883805.1. Classification (NCBI taxonomy): domain Eukaryota; kingdom Metazoa; phylum Arthropoda; class Arachnida; order Ixodida; family Ixodidae; genus Amblyomma; species Amblyomma maculatum. The sequence continues at coordinate 169,977,895 of NC_139346.1, read as the reverse complement.
CAGCAAGCTTACAAGTATCAGGCAGATAAAATGATGTGCTTTTAACGAGCCCATTGTTGTGCCCGGGCACGCCGCCGAGATTCCGCTCAGCCAAACGTTAAGCTTCTCCTGCTAACACCCCTTCGCAAGCCCGGTACTGCTCCTCAAGACAGCAGTGCATTGCCAAGAAGCATCGCCGGTCAACGTGCTTTATCACGTCTGGAATGATCAGCGCGTTCGCTGATTGCACCTTTAGGGCCACCATCACGTGCTACCTCCAGATTGGACAGTTTGAGTACCAATGACTCTTCCATGCTATATACGCGATACGCGGGCGCACTGCATTTACGCGAGCATTCGTCAAGTGCCGTGAAGCTCGCAAGGAGGGGACGCGTCTCCCCGGCCATCGCAGTGCGACTACCGTTGTGTCTAGCTGGTAGTCCTCGGTGCCCTGGATATAATGTATAAATACCCTTTGTTCATCTCTTCGACGCTGACTCGGTACCATCGCTACCGCCAAGGGAGCAGGCAGCTCTCGTTCATGAAACGGGTGACGTGAGCTACGGGCCATACTCCCTTCGGCACAACACCACTCAGGCTATCAGGAACGGCGTATTGTTGGGCTGGGGATTAATTTAGGCCAGTCGGTCTCCTTTAACATGCGCTGACATTGCAAAGCACACATCCATGTTTTGTATTTGTCTTCTTCGTTTAAATACGGCATTTGCGGCCGGAATTGAACCCGCGACCTTGGCTTTAGTATCGAAGCGTCAATAAGTCACTGTGCCATCGCGGCGGTCCAGAACAAGGTAGTTTGAAAGGTCATTAGAAGAAAGTACTACAGAGGAAACGTCTCGAAATGTTCTTGTTACTGTTGGCCTTTTCGGACGTGGCACATACCCAGGAGCTGGGATTGGCCCCGCTTTGGCGATGAATGCAATCTTAAAATGACTTAATGGGACTAGTGACCCGAATAATAAAACTCTTTTCTGGTATAAGAATCGCAGTTGCGCGTAAGACCATACCCGCAACAATGAATCACACACGGCAATCATACATCCAGAGGATGAGAGAAAAAGCTGCGGTGAATACAAGACCAAATATCTCCATCTGCGCTCCTCTGTATCAAGATCGCGAAAAATTGCTTTGATTACAGCCTCCGATCCACTAATATCTTCTCTAAAAGTCACATCTCTGCCCGTGTTCACCAAGAATGAGTACAGCTGTATTCTCCCAAACATGTCATCTACTGTGCTGTACGCTCATATTACAACTAAAGGGTCCTGCGTAAGTGTAAACATTTATATTCTTGGCTTTCCATCCTATCTCGCGCGCTGCATTTTGCGTCCTTGTCAACCGGTAACAGCGAGATGCCCCAGCGCGCTGGCTCATGCTTTCTTAACGTGTGGATTTTGTTTTCTGCCCTGATTCTTGAGAAAGCGCGGTGCGCGCATCTGTTTTGTGAGCGCTTCTTTTCTCTCGCTAGTCCCAGCCAGTACGAATCGCCTTTCCCAGTTCTGAGACCGCTGCACTATACTACAGTCTCTAATGGCATTATAGATGAATGACAGTTGGTGCAGACGGCCGATTCCTCAAGCTCAGTGCACTATTAAACAGTAATTTCTTTCTTGAATATGGCACAAATGTTATCGATCATATCGGTCGTGCATAGACAGATATCGTGCCAGTTATCGGATGCCAATTCTTACGCACATAGGTAGGCAGTGTGTTCCGAAAAGTAGTGCACGGAACTTACGATGCGTAACGCGGCTGCTCACGTCTGAGTGCGTGATCGGTTTGCAAATGGCAAGGGCTCTCCTGTCTCTCCTCCCCTTCCCGATCGTCAACGGCAAAGCTCGACGGGAGGGGTGAATCGACTCGTCGTGTTTGCTCAGCGGAGAGGCGTGGTTCGCTTTCCGGGCAAGCCAGCCGGTGATGATAACGGGCACGGAAAGGTCCTGATCTACCGGATCTAGCGTATAAGACTTCCCTACGTGTGAAAGCAAAGTAAGCGCACTGAGAAAAATCAAAGTGCTGAAAGAGGGAGGGAAGATTTATTGAAGGGGAACTCTTGAGCTTGCTTTCAACAAGTGCGCTCTACGAAAGAGAGCGTAGGTGCCGTCGTTGATGGACCTGCCTGACCTCCGGCGCGCAGCGCGTTCACTCCAGTCCCAATTCAAATAAATCTCTTCTCCCCCCCCATACTATCGCCTCGCGAGAATCTATGTGACGATGAGGAGACTTAATCGTATGCGGAGTGCATGGCAATGTATGCTATCGCTCGACCTTCCGTGAAGAGAATGTGGGCATCACGTGTTTGAATAAGCGCTCGGTATTTTCTGCGTGCCGAGAAAAAAAGAACTTGCTAAATATAGCACACTCATTTGAAGCACCGTCTCTATGCCGAGATACGATGCATGGGACCGTAAAGCGAGGTCCGCTCTTTGTTACAGCGTTATTTTTTTCTTCTTCTTTTTGCAGCTCCACGACTTCATTATTGCTTTCTAATTTCACCGTACTAAATTCATGTATCGTGGCAACTCCAGTGTGCAACCTCATACACGTGCGCATTACTTGAACCTTACTGAGACATTCATCGGAGCGTGAGCTAATTTTTGGCAAAAATACTGTCGCCTTAAAATTTAAAGCAGAATTTGAGGTAAGAAATGAAGATTGTTTTCGCGTTACTACTCATCAGACCGCAATGTCTGTTTCAGAGCTCTGTGGGTCGGAAACTCAAAGCGCCTATAAAGCTACCAAGTCGTTCGGGGCTTAGACTGAGATTCCTCCTCGCATTCCTATTACTTCGAGGTTCTTGCGTATACCGTATAAAACCCTTCTACAAGGCTCAAAAAGAATTGGGGCCTTGGGACTTTATCGCGAACGTGATAGTTTAGTTTGGTTTCTCAGCCTTCTCGTGCTTGCGCATGTAACGTATACGCGATGAAATTATCGGTAAAATATATATAGCATTAATCAACAGACGAATATTATACGATTCTGTTTCTTTTCTGTTTCCTTTCTGTTTACACTTTGGCCTTGTTGTAGAACATTCTATAGTACCTCCAATAATGGGCGTAGGTATATTAATTTCCCCGTCTTCCGTGATTTGCTACACGGGTATTGGTTCGCTTTGATACTATATCAGATTTTGCCATATATCACTCGCGGCACGTATCGCTTCTTTTCTGAAATCATAAAATGAAGTGTAAAAACAGTTCTTGTACGGGGTTACATTATTGTTCATCCACGTTTGCTTTTTATTTTTTGTTTTCGCGCCCCACTAGTGTGTCAAACTCTCCGCGCCGTGAATGATAGCTACACGGGCATTGGTTCGCTTTGATACTATATCGGATTCTGTCATATATCACTCGCAGCACGTATCGCTTCTTTTCTGAAATCATAAAATGAAGTGTGTAAAAAACAGTTCTTATACGGGGTTTATTGTCCATCCACGTTTGCTTTTTGTTTTCGCGCCCCACTGGTGTGTCAAACTCTCCGCGCCGTGAATGATAGCTACAAAAAAAAAAAAAAAAAAAAAAAAAAAAAAGAAGCGAGAAAAAGAAGAGATACTGTCGGTGTTAATGTGCGAAGCACGGTCGACCGGCTCGAAGTCAGTCGGGTGTGCGCAGCAGCGCTAGAAGCAAAAAGATTTAAGGCAGTTGAAAGAAAGAAAACAGCTCTAGCAGCGTAAGCGGGGAATAAATAATAAACATCGCAATGAGGAACCGGAACACGACGATCTCAAAGCATATATGTTTGTTTATACATGCATGTTTGTCTATATAATTTGAGAAGGGTGAAGCAGATGCGACGAGGTGCGACCGTTCCACTCCGCGGGCCCCGTCTCCCGACGTTCGACCGGTTCGGTTCATTTATTTACTTTTAGTTCTGTTTATTATTATGTTGTAGGCTAACTTCGGCTATGTACAGAGTAGGAAGGGGGGGGGGGGGGTTGCAGAATAAATTGGATATGCACAAGATTATCGCTCGTGCCTTTACAGGCTCTCGCAAAGAGGCGACGTGAAGTGGACTGTATACTATCCCGCAGCTCAGCATGGTGTCCGGAGCCCGTTGAATCGAAGTTGGATGCGTCTTGGGTGAAAAATTCAAAATAAATGAATAAATAGACAAATAACAGTTGTTTTCAGCTCTGCACACTCAGCGAAAAGTACAGAGCTCGCGAATGTTCTGTAGCGCCGTGTTGTCTACATCACCTTATTGCAATGCGAATTGACACCGAGGTCAAGAGTCGGCTCTCTCTCTCTCTCTCTCTCTCTCTCTCTCTCTCTCTCTCTCTCTCTCTCTCTCTCTCTCTCTCTCTCTCTCTCTCTCTCTCTCTCTCTCAGTCGTGCGAGTCAGATTTCACGCAGTGCAAAGGCCACGGGAATCAGCTGAGAAGTATCGCTTTTTAGGTGCACCTTTTAAAAATTCTTGAGTTGCGCCACCGAAACACTTCGGCTTCAAAAGCTTGTAAGTCGCGTGCTTAATTCAGCTGCGTAAAGAAAAAAAAGCTTTAAACTAATTCCGATGACAGATATCATATATATCGCTGCTGAACGTTGCTTTGCTTTCGTGGTGTACTTAAGGTGGGGTGCGGCAATTCTTTTCTGTCTGTAACTTATGTAATGGCGCTCAGTCGCTGGCGCATATAGTAGCTGCCGGCCCTGGTGGTAGCAATAGAACAGAGACCATTTTTTTTTTTTTTTTTGCTACGAAAGCCGCAGTATCAAACCAGAGCGACCGCGTTTAACAAGAAACCTGCCGCTACTAGAAATCAACTCGTGAGCCCGTTTTCTCTGCAGACCTTCTGTCACCTATACTCGACTATTGGCTGCCACATCTATTTCAAGAAGGGCCGAATCGACGTAATCCACTTTCGAAAACTCCGACGCGGCAGACAGGAAGAAGGAGAGAGGGAGAGGGTAGAGTCATCTGGGCTCTTGGATCTAGAGTTCTGTCGACCGTGCCATTTTGGGTCCCTATAGCACGTCGCCGACATCCCGACGGCTTTCGTGGTGACGTGGTCTCGATAGTAAAACCGTCTTTCCTGCCTGCTACCCAGGACGACGGGAGCAGATTGCCCCGTTTCTTCATCCTCGAAGCAAGCCGCTGCTCTCGGTGTGAAAGAATGGAAAGGAAAAAAAAAATTTTTGGAGTAAACGTCTTAATAGGGCTTGTTCCCCGAGTCACGCAAGAGAGATCCTAGCGTGCTGTCCACGATGGCAAATTTGCCTTTTGGCGGCGTCGCTTTTAAATGCCGCTCGCCCCGGATCGTGGTAAGGGAGAGAAACGGATGTTGTCATAGCGACACGTAATGAATTTGACGATGAGAGTGTAGAGGCAAGTGACATTAACCAATTTAGCCGCTACGCGCTGCCTGTTGTTGATTTGCTTCGATGCTTTAACCACATCGATATGTCCGCAGATAGAAAATTTCCGAAATTTTTGAACAGCCGAAAAATAAAAAACGCTTTCTTTTATGATTGTTTTCCTGAAATTTCGGCGAAAACAAAATGGGAAACTAATTCTTAATGCAAATAAGTGGCGCAGAATGCTTTCTGCCTTTTCACGAACAAATGAAGAGTTTTACAAATCAACAGTTTCACAAACAGAGGCACTCTAGCTAGAAGCATCACCGCGAAAGCGCACAGTAAGCAATTCTCTGTAAATAAAGACAAATTATTGAAATGTCTCTTCTGCGACTTCTGTTTTGCAGGAATGCGAGATCTCGCTGCATAAAAAAAAAAAATCGATTTAAAAAGCTCTTTCTCCCATGTCCTCTCTGCAAGGTTTTATAATAGGCGTAGTTTCGTCATTGCTTCGACTATACGGCAACATTGACTAGGTGGTGAATGACCAGGTAGAGAAAAGGGTTGCAAGATCGGCTTCATGGGACTACTTCCTGTCCTGGGTATTTCACGCACGGAGCATTGTGCTTGGAAAGACGAGTGGCTATAGGAAAAGTCCCAAAGCCACTCGTCTTACAAAAGCACGCGTACTTACATCTTGTGGGCCCCCGCTTCCCGCCAGCGGTCTCTCCCAGCGTGGAGCGCACCCACAGGTCGGAAAGTGACCTTATGCAGAATCCGCTTGTTCACGGCTTTTAATAAGGACTTTCACAACAGTTATTCACAGGTCTACGAAGGAAAGTCAAAATGCAACAATAACAAACACCAAAATGTCAGAAAGTGTACCTAGGCAACCCATGGCACACGACGAAGCTTCACTGACGGAAGAGCTGATATTCCTCTCGCCGATCCGCGTTTCGGTTTCGTGTTGTCAGCCCCGCAAGGCGGGCCGCGTACACTAGGTCACGTGTTTTGCGTGCGTTATGTATCCCGAGCGAAGCGAATAAACCGGGAGTCTTCTTACGCTAACCGATATCAGACGTTTGCCCGACCGCTCTGCTAAAGCACCGGATGCAGGTCTCACGGCCTTCTCTCTCTCTCTCTCTCTCTTTTTCCCCGTGAAATTTGGACCGACTTTTCCAACTGCGCCGAAAAAAAACGGGAAACTTACTTGTGTGTGTGTGTGTGTGTGTGTGTGTGTGTGTGTGTGTGTGTGTGTGTGTGTGTGTGTGTGTGTGTGTGTGTGTGTGTGTGTGTGTGTGTGTGTGTGTGTGTGTGTGTGTGTGTGTGTGTGTGTGTGTGTGTGTGTGTGTGTGTGTGTGTGTGTGTGTGTGTGTGTGTGTGTGTGTGTGTGTGTGTGTGTGTGTGTGTGTGTGTGTGTGTGTTGCGTTTTTTTTTCGAGCTTCGCATCTCTACAGTGCTTCTCTCCAGGAGGCGTGGAACCAGTTGGACCATTTGAAACTCGAAAGCATTATTAAGGCGAAAACTTTACGTGCCCTAATTAAGAAATCCGGCAGCATCGGTGGTGTCCAGAAAAAATGGTGGCGAAAAGGCGTGACGTCAGTGGGACAATCACGGGGTTGCAGTGGTTCTACATATAACCATTGTTGCATGCACACGGGACTACTACTAATCCACTTTTACCCACCTCTTAATCAAGCTTAATCCAGTTAATCGATATCAGGCTTTCACATTAACAGCACTTTAAAACAATATGAAATGCCCTATGTAACTTTCTGGCTCGTTTTGGTTTTTTGTTGTCAGAAAGTCCGTGGACATGCATTCTATTGCTGTCCTGCTCTTCTGTTTGTCACCTCGCAGGATGAAGTGGTTACAGTCAGGGCCCTCTGATTGTCTCAGCTGGGCATCTCCGCGTGCAACTTGCGTACCGAAATCTGGCGCTCTGATCGCAGTCAGAAGTTATCAGACCATCGAACGGCCTGTAGCAATCAAGCGAGCCGCTTAGCGCTATACGAAGCAAATGTAGCAAGGGGCAAACATGCGTTGCGGGGCGCAACCATTTCCCGCTTCCGAGCTTAGTATAGGTGCCTGTTTATCTAATCGAAGCGTATAACCGGCATTCTAAGCATATAGTTTCCCGACAGGTAACGTCAATAAAGGTTTAATTACAGCCGTACCGCATACCCTCCCCTCTTTCCTCCTCGCCAAAGTTGTTGCTGCCGTCATCTTATAGCACTGGTACCACGTGAATCCTAGTGACGCTTATCACGCACACATATGCCAGCTCTCCGTCTTTTACTCCCTCCATGAGGCGCGATCCCATCTCTCCTGGTGCGGGTCGGTTGTTCACCGGTAAGACACGGAGTTGCATTTGCTGCCTCGCAGTAAAATATTTTGTTATTATTAATTGCAGCAGCACTAGACGACCGAACTTTCTGTTTATGACATACGACGAAATCGACGTCTGTGTTGGTTCTGAAATTGCAGTAAATCCTTCATGCCTGCTGGAAAACAAAACAATTGTACAGTTTAACCTAGTTCCAAGAGTGTATAGTCATCGACCGGCGCCGCATTCACTGCTGCTGCTTCGAACTTCGCTCGATTCCGCGCTTGGTAAGCTTTTCGGCAATTGGCTCTGGCTTCTCGTTATTCGATGGCCTCGGCAGCCTGTCTGGCCCGGTTGCGGTCTCCGTCTTTAGCGAAAGTGGCTTTCTCTACGTCACGCCGACTTTTTTGTCACGCCGCTTGGTGGATTCGACCGACACTACGCTCGCGGACGTCGATCGCACTCGCCCAGATGGCGGATGCGTGGCGTATTTACCTAAGCTAAATAAAGGACTGGCGTAGATGAAACATCATGAAGACGATGATGTTCACTGCACAGCGCGAGAGTGCGTTGCAGCTGGAACTTGATGAAGATGACGGTTTTGCTGCACAGCGCAGGAGTGGGCTTAGTTTTACGCGAAGTGTGATTTGCTTCGGCGATATGTGGCTTCCTGTTGACACGGTGTTTACCTTTGCCGCCGGATAGTGCAGCTCAGCAACGGCTGAACGCTTTGTAACTAGCCTGTATATATACCATTTTTGTACATAACCGCATGTGATAAACACCATGTATGAAAAAAAACAAACAAAAAAAAACGCGCCGAAAGCACTAGTGGCTCTCCTGCGTAGAACTGGGAAGCTGATCTGTTCGTTTTGGCGCTGCTTCGACACCCAGTCGCGGCAATGTTTTTCCAGCGCAGCTTTAGCGGGTTGCGGATGATACTGGTGCATGCGCAGTATCTAGCCGAGAGTTCAAGGTCAAATGTTCGGAGCCCAATGACCTTGAGGTTTGTTGTGGGAGAAGTAGAGCTTACGCACTATAAAAAGCTGGAAACAGAATCCGTTTGGTTTGCACGATGATTTGTGACGTGTCAAAAAAAAAAAAAATAAAACCACGAACGTAAGAACTTCCGACGTCAACATTGTATAATAAAACCGCAGACACGACAGACAGAACGGAGGCATGTCCCACCAACTGGCCTACAACCATGCCCTTTTAAATTAGTATTGTAGTTTGATCTGCGGCCGTTTAGGGGAGATCTAGTTCCTCGCCAGTGGAGCGACTCCTGGGCACTGATTGCTGCCTCCTTCATTAGGCATTGCAATAATGAAGGATTCATTACACCGCGCACGTGCTGTCTAAGTGTGGAGTATGTACGGCGCAGTCTTCGCGCTGCCTCTCGGCCTTGTTTTCGCTAACCGCCTGTCTCATTAACGCAGCGATACGCTCGTTGTCGAGTTCGCCCCCCTTGTTGCCCTCTCAAGCACAGGCCATGTTAGTAGCATATATATATATATATATATATATATATATATATATATATATATATATATATATATATATATATATATATACGTGCCACAGGGTAGTAGTCTTTCGCGCCATTCCTGTCTCGACGGGCACCACGGAGCCAACCCTCGCTTCCGGAATGCGCCGCGCTCTCCCTAACACTGAGGCGGTTGTCTACTATTCGACGTGTTACTGCTTGTTAACAGGAGGAGGAGGTAACGAAGAAAGGCGCAGTGACTGTCCCTCCTACCTTATAAGTGCCCCTCTGTTCTTTCATAGCGGAGTATATACACACTAAGTTTTTGTTGCATTTGTTATTTTTGTTAATGCATGGTGTGTAAGAATGTTTATGGACCCCGCCAATAAACTGACGAATAAAAGAAGGGCGAATAAACTAAGTAAGACCATGCTTAATCACAGTACACGTTAAGTAACAATGAACACAAAATAGATGAAACACACGGTAGACAGGAACACTATATACGTAAAAATAAGCAAGGACCAAAGAGTGTCGCGATAAGGCTGTTAAATCACGATAACAAAAAATAGGGGAACACTCAAACTTCTCTTTAAGACTTGACGTGGTAGTTAGTGCCTTTACCGCACCGTTACCATTCTTCGAATTATTATTATTATTATTATTATTATTATTATTATTATTATTATTATTATTATTATTATTATTATTATTATTATTATTATTATTATTATTATTATTATTATTATTATTATTATTATTATTATTATTATTATTATTATTCGTTTATTTGTTTGTTCGTTTAAGTTGGTTCTAGGGAGAGGAAGGTGCAGCATTTGTCTCATTTTCGGTCTACAGTTTTGTCAATTGGTTTATAGGAAAGGAAACACTCAGCATCTGTCACAGTTCTCAGTGAACTCTTAAGGGCGCCGTGAGGAAAGTACACCACCTCAACTAAAGGCCTCCATCTTTCTCCACAACGTTCCGAACACCTCCGACAAAACCCGAGCAGAAGCATGGTTACGGCGACCGCTTTTCGACCGACCGCTTCTGCGCAAAATAAGCAGCTTGCGTCCCAGAAGTAATACAAGTTGTTACAAATTCCTACATACTCTCGCATCTCTGGCGTCTCGCGTGCTTGAGGGCCTAAATGCGGCGACGAGATACATCACGGCCGGGTACATGATGCTCGAGGAAAGAGGCTGGGCCCTCATGGTTGGTGGGATTGCAAGGAGCGTAGATCAAGCCGGGCAGCTTTTCGCACCCTCTCTGCCCACTTTGATGGCTATCCTCCCAGCATGTACGGCACAGGGAGGGGGAGGAGGAGGAGGAGAAGGAGGCTAAAAGCCGTTTCAGAGGCGCTGCTGCGCCGGCTTGAGTCTAGGGCACGAGCGGGGGGTGGGAAGGAGGGAGCCCTGCGCTGCCACGGCAGATGGATGTCATCCGGCGGCAGCAGCATTAGCGGCATCATCCGCGTTGCTGTCGAGGATGTTCTCTCCACGCCGGCGCTAAGCTTGCCGGCTGTGCGAGTCGCGGACCGGCGCCGAAAACACGTTGAGGGGCGGGAGCGATGCCTGGCGTTGTCTCTTCGTGCACCATCTTAATCCTCCTCCCCGGCGTTCTCCTTTCATTCCCTGCGTTGTTACGGGCTAGTACGGACGACTCATTTAGGCAACTGCTCATATGTGATTACTTTCGCCCCTCCAGATTATTCTTCTTTTGTACGTATATTTCTCTTAACTATTTGAGATATTTCACTTGTGATAAAACGATATTGCTACTCTGTGAGCCAAATTATGCGCGGAGGTTTTGACTTAAAATGCGAACAAGCCAGGCGCCGCCCTCTGGGGTTTTATTCTGTGTTGTCTGGTTGGTCGCAGTTTTCAGCTTAAATTAGTGCCTGTTGTAGATGTTTGCTTAGTCGGAGACTGATTTTCTTATTTTTTTACACGCCTAAGTGTTTTTCATTAATAAAGTCTACTACTACTACTACTACTACTACTACTACTACTACTACTACTACTACTACTACCACCACCACCACCACCACCACCACCACCACCACCACCACCACCACCACCACCACCACCACCACCACCACCACCACCACCGCCGCCGCCGCCGCCGCCGCCGCCGCCGCCGCCACCACCACCACCACCACCACCACCACCACCACCACCTGCGACTTCATAGTGAAGCATTCCGCCCGGTATTAGTCCACAGTAAAAATGTATTACTTGACTATTTTCGGCTGTGACGATTTCTCGCCAGCGGCAAAAGGGGTATCTATTGCTGGGGTAAAATGTTAACATATAACATTTTTGTTTGTTCCCGCAGCAATATTCCAAGTTGTGACGCCAAAAAAAAAAGGGGGGGGGGGGGGTGTCTATGATCACTCTTTGTATAATAAAAGATGCGCGAATATAAAAAAAAAACGCGTAGGGTCACCGCAGCTTCCTTGTGAAAATAGGCATTGGCCCGGCGATGATACATAGTTCATTTTTTACCACTTTTCTCAGCTTTTTGAAAGTACTATTTCTCTCTGGAACGCGGTAATCATTTGAGAAAACAAACATAAACAAACTTCTGTTTCTTTTGAGTGCCCATTCAACTGAATCAACGCACGACTTAGAATTATAGCAGACCTTACGAATGGAGTATGCTAAGCTCACACTGAATTAGGTTTATTTATCAATAGTAAATAAGGCTATTTGCTTGACACGCGACTGCGTGGATGCAAGAGAGATACGATCTATGCGGAGGACACTGGAGTGCCCTGAAGCAGGAATTGCAAACGAAGCGCTACAAAGATTGCGTCAGCAATTCGCGAAGTTGGCGTTCGCTTTCTCGACAGGCCGCGAGGCGTGGTCTGTCAGATGCACGCACTGTTCCGCTGATTTCCTGCGTACGTGCTCAAAACGAATCGAGTCGTCTCCTTTGCCTCCGATCATTCTTGCTGCGGGGGAAACTGCCTACTTTAGCGAGTGTACATCGTTCGCTAAAATCTGATAACGCCATGTGATGATGCTCGAGTTTGTGGGATGTTTGGGAACAATGAAAATGCGAGGCTGGATCAAAGGGAGAAGTGCTGAGTGTGAAAATGCCTTTGTGACAGCCAGGCGGCATCGCTGGGCATTTTCCGCCTGATAAACTTGATGGCACTGCTTTTCGGAACGATATCTGGAGCGTTGTTGTCAATTCTACCGACAAGGGGATATTTGAACGAACGTGTTACTCAGCAACGTCCTAAGAAACAATACTATATTCGTAAGAGGAAGAGAAGAAGAAAGGAGCGGAGAAGTGATGCATGCATTATTTGTTACTGTAATGAAATGTGAGCTTCGATACTGTTTGACAGCGTCTGTTCACTCGCATTTACTAAGCCTCTCTCTCTTTCTCTTTAACCCAGAATTTTCATATAGAAGGCATGCACATCGATGCGTTCAGAATGATGTCCCACATTGTCTTTGTCGCTGGCTGGTTTATTTTGGAGCTCGTCGTTCACTTCTTTCGTTTAATTCCGCTCTGCCTTTTCATGTTCACACAGGCTCTCCAAACGGCTCCCAGCCCCTTCAATCCGAGTCGCAGCGGAGGCAGGAACGCTAGACGCCGGTGACTGCGTCCGCGCGCGCATCATCTTCCTGCTCGTGTTCCCACGGACGACGCAGCCCGGAGGAGGAAAGCAGTGAGAGAGTGAAAAGAGAGGGAGTGTGTGTGTGTGTGTTTGCGTGTGCGGGGGCGAGTGCTCTTCCCCAAGTGCAGCAGCCGACGACAAGTGGAGGAGAAGCAGCGTCACAGCTGCGTCAGTTGCGCCTGAAGCCGCCGCCGCTGCAGCGACCGTCCCCGGGTCCTTGCGGGGGCGGCTGCACCGCCGGGCATGCCGACGCCCGTGACGTCGACCAACGAAGCTTCAGCAGCGCTCGGTGTAGTCCGGAACAAAAGCGGCCGGGACTAATCTGCCGGGCGTGGGACAAAGACGACTCGAGGAGTGTGTGCTGCCCTTGCAACGAGCCGCCGCCAGGCCGTCACCCATGAATCCTGCTCCATGGCAGGTCAGAGCAACGCGCGGATAAGTGCTGGCGGGAAAAGGTCCCGATCCTGACCTACCTGCCCGCCTGGCCCCTAGTTTGTCACGCTCCAGTGATCGTGGCGCCTCTCGAAAGAGAGGGGGACATTAAGTACATAGGGAGCAGCGACACTTTGTCGACTGCGCGCGTTGTTATGTTAGAGACCTGCTTGCGCTTATGATTTACTAAGCACACGTCTGAGAGGGTCGGTGGGTTTCATCCTGGGTCACTTGAATGAAACATATATATATTAAATGCACTCCGCGGAAGTCTTCGCTCTCATGAGTAAGGCGTCGTCGGCGTAATCTATTTTGAACGCTGAGAGAAGGGCTGTGCGGCAAGAAGGGGAATTAATTGTGCTAATGTTTTCTCTCTTCGTGCGAGGGAGAAGTATGTAGTAAAGCGTCCTTACGGATGCGTTTCCTCTTTCTTTCTTTTCTTCATTCTTTCGTTATTCCTCCTTTTTTCTTTCCTTCTTTCAACTACCTTCTTTTCTTTCCTCCTTGTTTCTTTCCTTCTTTGCTTGCCTGTTGACTGCATATCCTTCCTTCCTTCCTTCCTTCCTTCCTTCCTTCCTTCCTTCCTTCCTTCCTTCCTTCCTTCCTTCCTTCCTTCCTTCCTTCTTCCTTTCTTTCTTTCTTTCTTTCTTTCTTTCTTTCTTTCTTTCTTTCTTTCTTTCTTTCTTTCTTCTTTCTTTCTTTCTTTCTTTCTTCCTTTCTTTCTTTCTTCTTTTCTTTCTTTCTTTCTTTCTTTCTTTCTTTCTTTCTTTCTTTCTTTCTTTCTTTTCTTTCTTTTCTTTCTTTCTTTCTTTCTTCCTTCCATTTTTTTTTTCTTTCCATCCTTCTTTCCTTTTCTTTGATTTCATCTGCCTTCAGTTCCTACTTGCGATGACTCTCCATTTCCCTCAGTGCGCTTTGACATGACGGCTTAACCGTTGTTAGCGTGCATCCTTGACCTTTTCATGTACAACCATCTGTTTACGTCGGGAGACTCTTACCTTCAAGAACAACCAGCCGTGCAGAGGGGTGTCACGCACGGTCCCCCGCTCCTCGGGAGCGCACCCAAAGCCTTTTTCGCAATAGCAGGCGTGGCTCCGAAATTGCAGAGTTTGCTCCCTCAGTCTGAGTCGTACGGGTTACAACGAGCCTCACCGCGAGATGACGTGTAGGACGTGTGCATGTTTAGTTCATGGCTTCGCTTGACTCGTCTCGGAACGGCGCTCGGGATCTCCGTTTATCCCATGGTTTATCCCCCGCACGTCGACTCGCGGTGAAGGCGTTGCCTTCGCGCGGCTCCTCGGGCGTGCAAAATAATACGTCACACGCGACATCCCAGCCCAACTACCCCATCCCCGTCTCGTGGCTCGAATATCCGCGACGGTCGGTGTGCCGCGCAAACCCCGCTCTACACACTTCGGTAAAAATGGGCAGCGCGAACCGTCGGCCTGCTTATTTCTGCCATCCGCGCCGGCGCGCACTTCAGCGCTAGAAGTCACGGTCCCTGCGTGTGTGACGTCTGGAACAAACCGCGATGATCGCAGAGAGCGAGGCTTAACCTTCGAGTCCGCGACGCCGACCGCCTGCTTTTGAAAAGTGCAACTCTGGGTGTTTCCGTTTTTCTACTTTTTTTTTTTTTTTTCTTTTTTTTTTTTTTTTTTTTTTTTTTTTGCTGAGCTTGCGCCCTTGGTTGAAATGCTAGGCTGACTAGAAGTCGGGCTAAGAAGAGTGCAGCGAGCGGTGGAATGGAAAGCGATAGGTGGGATAGGTCGGAAGAGAGCAACGTGGACTTGGATGTCAAACACGAGTTGGGGGTTCTTTTGCCTGAAGTTACAGAGAGGGTCGGCGTGAGCAACACACATAATAACGCTCAGAACTAGCAACCCCTGCTCTATTAGGGTTCCAAGAATTGATAGTAAGAGAATCAGAAATAAATGTATTCGATGGCTGTCGAGTAAAACGCCACGTATGCCACGACAGAATTTCACGTGTGCTGTTGGTTTGTGCGCACGGGCCGATATCTTTTTTTTCTCGTCATTTTGCGTATGCACTGCGGCGCTTGCTTCGTACCCGCGTATACATTCGTACTCAAGGCTACATTTAAAGTCATAATTAAGGTTCAACCATAGGTTCAACACAAGGACATGCGCGCTAGCTACAGTGTCAGGTAGCAATCGGTAGCGAAAAGAAGTTCCTATAAGAGTAGGATCAAAGTGTAGGTACTAGCTGTGCCTGAACCCACGAGGAGACACTTTGCTCTACTCACAAGCGGCGTTGGTGCTCCAGCACGTGAGTGAAATAAAGGTGATAAGGCGCGCAACAGGACATCATGTGCTCTACATATAAAGTAGAACGAACGAGACGAGATACTGAATGTTGCCGCTCTTTCGCCAATAACTGGGTTTTCTTTATTGCCCGCTTTTTTCTTTTTTTGTTTTTGCAAGGAAGACCGCTGTTCTTTTCCACGCAGACACAATGGCTCGACCTTTAGAAGATGACTGCTTCCGGAAGAGATCGGTGGAAGAAGATGTCGCGAAGGTAAGCAGGAGAGCTGGCAGCTGTGAACGGTGTACCCAGGTGTCGTACGTCGCCTCTTTTGTCGCACTAATGACGGCGCTAGTTGTTTGGTTGACTTCACCTCCAGACTGCGTTGCCAGGCTCAAACACATGCGATCGCATCATGAGCGCTAGTAGTAGTAAGGCGTTCGTGTCGCAGTCGTGCTTCAAAAATAAATAAAAAAATAAGGGTGTTCTGGTACTTGGAAGCAGAGAGCATATAATAACAGTATTTATCGAAGGTCCTATTAATGACAGTTCACTCTTTACTTTCGCAATAACGCGCGACGTTTTTTTCTGGCCGTTGGCTGTGTTAATCTCACTTTTCTTTCTATTTTCGCATTTTGTTCTTTGATAAAGTTATAAGGTACCAAAACACGAAATTTGCAGAGTAACAGTGATGTGTCATGCCATTCACGTTGTCATGTCCAGTAATGCTGTTATTACTAAACATATTGCCCGACTGTATTTCGCGAATATCATCAACTTTCCAATGTTTTGCGCGCTTGAAGAAGTGGATGTGAGCTAGACTGTTTTTTTTTTTGTTTGTTTGTTTTTTAAGCACTTAGGAGCAACCGACGTATTTTCTTTGATAATCGATTGCCTAAGTATTACATATGTATGCTGCTGTCCACGTACGTCTCAGTTAATCATTGTAACGGGTTGGTGAATGCGACGCCGTACGATAATACGACTCGGATGTATGCGACTTCCAAACCATGTTTTATGGAAGTGCAGATCCATAATTCAAGGTCGGCTGTTATACTGATTGGAGATGCCCGCAGGCACGTCCCAAAAGAGCGTAACTCTGATATAAATGCTGGTCTGTGCCGTGATTCCTCACTGGACTGTTATCATTAGACAGCCACAATGGGAGCATGACTAATACAGAATCGAATATTTAGAGGAAAAAAATACAGGATGGGTAGTCGCTGCGGTTGTAGAGTAGCGTTCGCCTGCTGCTGCTGGGCACTAGCTCACGAGTTCGAACACTTTCTGGGTAGCCGGATTTAAAGCCAGGCGAAATCCGGAAATAGCACCGCAGTCCCATTGAGGATACACTAAAAAAAAAAAAAAAAGAAAGAAAGAAAAATTGCTCAAGTCGCTTTAAAAAGAATCAGCAGTCCTCACTTTTTGTTAACCTAACCTCACCTTTCCTTTCTTAGTGGCTACCTGCGTCAAAATATTTAAGGTTAACGATTTTCGGCACGAAAATCCGGAAGCGAACTGCATTCAGCACGGATATGGCCACCATGCGGTTTTCATTCGTTCTTTTTTTTTGGGGGGGGGGTGGGGAGCCTAGTGTTGTGGCTAATTGCATATGAGAAGCCTGCTGTATTGAATTATGTAATGTCTGCTGCAAAGCAATTTTCGCAGGCTCGCATTGGAAAACTATATGCTTGTAATAAGCTGCGCAGGCACACACAAAAACACACAAGTGACGTTAGCATATAGGCGATCATTTCGACGACCAGTCTCTAGACGTCACTCAATGTTCCATCCCAGTGCGGCATTATCGTAAGTGTTTAAAGGCGTGGTATAAATACAACTGCCTGCTTTACTTCTTTCGACTTGTTTTATCGTTTTTATCAGTGAGTTTATTTATTTTCTTCAGTTTTCCGCAGGAAGTAATTTTAGGCCGGCTACAACAGCTACTGGTTGAAGGCACTGCCTTTGCGCTTGCGGGCAGGTCTAAACCAACCGGTCTACAAAATTTTTGCTGACTTTTTTTTTTTTTTTCATACCTGCGTCGCCCGTTGACGCATCGCAGCAAGGTAGGAAAAAACTAACAGTCAGCAATCAAGTGCTGAAATCGCGGTAACGCATATTACCAAAAGTGACTTGGCGAGAGAACACTCCAGTCACCGGTCGTCGGATAACAATCACAACGTACAATAAGCAACACAATGTATACAATTGTTGAATGGCGCCTCCGAAATGCAGTTCTGAAGCCTGCTTATCGGAATTACGTATTCGTTGATATTCAATCCTCGCCTAATAAACCCCAGTGCCAGTTTTTGTTTTTTAAAGCTTAATGAGTCGCGATGATATAATTTAACGCGACGAATGATACCTTAGTGATCTTTTCAGCGTATTTCGGATGCTCGTGTTTGTAATCTATAAAAGGTTGCAGTTATGTGCAAAATCATTGCTATCAGACAGAACGACTTGCAAGAACTGCGCGTTCTGCTTTCACGAATTATTACATTTTAATATTTTCATCGCTCTCTTGTCAGTATTCCTTTTCTCTCCCCTCTCTCTCGCTCCTTTTATGTTCTTCCCCTCTTTCGCTTCTTTTCTTTCCGTCTCCTGCTTCCCGTCGTCGTTTAAAGAAGAGACGATATATACAAAGCTGCAGTCACGCGCCTTTTGACGTCACACTCGTCGCTCCTGTCGAAAGCGGCGCTGGTGGTCAGCTTCGCGATCGGCCGGAGAGAGGACAGCAGGTGATACATCTCTCTTCGGCGACACGTGTCCCCCAGAACGTTTATGCAAAATTTTCAA
The DNA here is from genome assembly GCF_055883805.1 of Amblyomma maculatum. Classification (NCBI taxonomy): domain Eukaryota; kingdom Metazoa; phylum Arthropoda; class Arachnida; order Ixodida; family Ixodidae; genus Amblyomma; species Amblyomma maculatum. The sequence goes on along the minus strand of NC_139346.1, from coordinate 169,959,668 downwards.
TAGCCGACACATGCTACGCCATACATAAGGCCGCGGCTACGCGGGAAATGAAAGAAGAAATAAAAAAGTATAGAAACACGAACACATACAAACGGTAATTTGCTATGTCCTTTTTTTTTTTTTCGCTATTCTTTTTTTCTTCTCTTTGGCAAGGAACAAGCAGGTGTCGCTCCGAGCACGTCAACCTATACTCGAGTCGCATTTGACAGTCGGCTGCTCTATTGCAAAGGCCGCCGCCCGCCTCGAGATCCTCAGGCAGCGTCCTTCTCACGTCGTCCGAGTGTACGCGAGAGGCCGCGTTAGGCCTAGCTGTTTGTTCTCGTCTCTTTCTTTCTCTTTCTCTCTAAACTTCGTGCCGCACTGACTAAGAAGAAGTTCGCTCGTGCGGGAACATCGCTAATGCGCGCATCTAAGCGAAAGCTAATGAGGTGGATACGACGGCGCTCGACAACAGCAGCAGCGGGAGGAAGTGGTGTCGAAAACAACAACTACAACGTCGTCATCTTGTGCCTCGTTCCGTGCTTGGTGTCATAAAGCGCAGCGGTATATCGGGACCCGTTAAGAAACGCCATCCTCGGTGATTCGATTCATGGTGGAGTGCACTGAAGGAAGCCTCTGTATTTCTGTACGCACCCTGAGACATTCTGACCGTCCCAGAGTTCCAAACACTATACAGCTTGAATGTTTTCGTGAGTGCACGATGGCTTCTCTCTGCAAGGAACTGTTCTCTTCGCCATTGTATTTATAACAGCCCCAAGAAGCCTGAGGAAGAATTTCAGTCATCACCGCAAGACGGTGGGCCACATAAACAGCAGCACGTTGCGCTAGGGATCGGGTCAGCGGAAACACGAGTGGAAATTTCCACAACTTGCGAGAAGCTCCGTAAATATATACGTGGATGAAAAGCTCGCATGACATGTAGCTGCTTCGCCATAGCGCACATCGTCACCGGACAGGAAACGAGCAAGACTTTGCGAGTGTTAGCGCGCTAACCATTCACCAGCCGCTTTCTTTCGGTGATAGTGAGCGATTCCGCAGTGATATACAACCGAAATCGTCGCGGCGCCGCGCGCTGTCTCGGGACTGTGGCAGCTGCCATTTCCGCCAGCGGTGCTCGTCCGTAGGCCTTTTCGGAAGAGATTCCGCTTTTTTCTTTTCTTTTTTTTTTTTTTTTCTTTTTTTGAGAGGAGCGGCGGTACCGCTTAGCGTGTAGTTCCTCGTGATAGGGGAGAAGCAGCCGCCTGTATATAGGATGCATGGCCGGGGCAGGTTCCGCGCGGCCGCCTTGCAAGCCGCTCGTTCTCTGCGTTCGCAGTCCAGCGACTTGTTCGATCTGCTCCACAAGCTGCAGAACAGCCGACTGGACGACCAGCGCTGCGAGCTGCCCAGGGACACTTCCCAGCCGCGCAAGGGAAACGCGGCGCCTGTCAGCAAAGCCGAGGTGAGTACTGCGCTGGGCAATGCGATCCGACACTGATGCAGACGTCTTACAGTGACGAGTGCCGTATTTGCTCGCATAGTACACGCAGCCCCTGTATTTGAGGCTCATTGATCTTTCCGAAAAAAAAAAAAGAAAAAGAAAGAGCTAAATTCATCGCATTGCAAATATTACTCCTTCTTACAGATCCACCCCCCATATTAGGGTCTTTTCTTTTGTGGCCATAAAAAATTAAAAATTGTGCTTTAATTATGCGGGTAAGTACGGTATCTACTCGTTCATATTGTGTACATACCTTGTGATAGCTATGATAGCTTTCCGACGTTAAAAAAAATACTTTATTCAGTAACAGTATTATGGAGTAACAGTCTCTGCATGTATCAGCCACCGTCGGTGAAAAATATCGAAGGACTGGACTAACACGCGTCGCATTGTCACTATTACCTGTTAACTAGCAAAGCCACCGCCATTAACTGCCAAGGCTCTTAATGGATTCGGACATAGTGCACTAGCCACTATCTCCAAACCGCCAATAAGCCCCATGAGCGCAGATAAGAAGCCTTGCCGATTATAGTTTTTTTCTTTTTTTTTTTTTTTTTTTTTTGGGGGGGGGGGGGGGGGGGTCTTACGCTTGAGTTGTTGTGAACGTAAGTGGTCATTTCCATCCTGTTTGATACTGCTATATATGTCTGAAGGTAGTCGCATTTGTCTGCAACCCGTTCGTTCATGTGGAGGTCTGTCATGAAGAGGTGGTGAATGCGTGGTTGGATTCACGTGAACTCGGCTTGTTCCGTCTCATTGCACGTAATCTGGGCTCGGGTATGGATTAGTTCATAAAATTATCAGTATTTCTTTTTTTTTCTCTCTCTCTCTCTTTGGTCTAAGCCTTTAGTATCTCGTATTCGGCTGTCGCGGCAGGTATTTTTGCTGTCTTGATGCATCATTCACCTACCAGGCGGAATCATTTGTGAATATCGTTATATATATATTTAATTTCATGCTCGTTATTGTCCATTTGTTATTTTACGAGCGTAGATTGTCTTACTTTAAGACCCGACAGAGTCCGCCAGCCCCGATTGTGCTTTATTCCTGTTGTTTACTATCAAGATGCCGTTGAACTTCGAGTGGAATTACTTAGGTGCAGCTTTTTACAATTTGATACATTTTTTTTTTTTTTTTCTGCGCAAACGTGCTTGTTTTGTGCCTAAGCTCGTGCATAGTTTCGCCTCCCGACATCTGGAAGCCGGCGCTTAATTCGCCGAAAAGTTCGTCGAGAAATCTATTGTACGAACACGAAAGTTGCCGCCGCCGGCAGCAGCGAGCGTGAGGAGGGCAGAGAAAGGAGGATAGTTGACGCGGCTTCTGCGCCGCGCGTGAACAATAACGCGTTGTCCTGTCAAATTCTAAGTCGCTCGTTTTCTGCGTGCCATCTCGCTTCGTGCAGTTCCCTATTCTTTACGCGATGCGTGCCTCGCATACGGACCGCACATAGAGAAGGATCAGTTTACTAACACGATGCGCGCTGATCCCGTCCGTGCACGACAGAGCAACGAATCTTTATCTACCAGGGCCCGACCGTAAGCCGCCCTATGCTTTGCCTTGTACGTGTCTATCAGTAGTCTTCTTTTAGCCATTATAGAGACACCGGAATAATGGCACCGGTGCGAGCCAGTCTGCGCGCAGACCTCGGGAGCCTTGCATGTTGTACACATGTCTGCTGCGCTCTTCTGCGCAGCCGCGCTGTACCGTGATCAAGTACGCCCGCAGTATTCGTAATATCGCCATACCCGGATTATGTACGCGTATTGATTTTGTTTGTGTAGCCACCGGGATTTTATTGATCTACCACGGGATTCACCCGTGGTTGTAGAATTTGGTTTGTGGCCTGGCGTTTCTCGTGCAGTCTCGAGCATTACAGCCTCGAACATATTGGCAGCAAATAATATATGTATAGAAGACATCTAAAAAAATAAGTTATTATCTGTCATGTGCAGTTTCGAGTCAATTGCGGAATAATTGTCACATTGGTTTGTTGCATTTTAATGTATGTTGTTTCTATTATGTGCATTTCTTTTGTTGTGTACGTGCTCAGCGTTATCCGTTGTACTTTTTCTTTCTTTGTGTTGATGGGGATGTTAAGTTCCCCATAAACTTAACTTTCGCGAAACACACTGCTGCCCATGTATTCTTGGGGCTCTGGGTGCTACCTCAAGCTGCATTACGCAGCTTTTTGCCCAGTGTCCCCTCTTCCCACTGTAATGTGTGTGGACAAATAAACTTCAATTCAATTAATGATGGATTGAATGCAACGGACCATAAACACCTTTTCATACACTGCATATAGAAATTTTTGATGCCCTTCATACTCTTCTTGCAAATATTGGTTTGGTTTATGAGGTTGTACGTCCCATAGCGACTCAGAGACGCCGTAGTGGAGGGCTCCGGAAATTTATTCCGCATGAGGATCTTTACGGCCACTATCATCGCACAAAGGGAAGCAGCATTGTATGATTCTGTGACCAAGCTGCCCTTGGCTATTTCGGGACGAAATACGTCGGCGTGTGAAATGTGGCAGTGACGCCATCACGCACAGATGTGCATTAAGATCCTTCTCGGATTTAGTAATTTACTTTTTCCGGCCATTTAGACGTCCAGCAGTATTGTCAGTTTATTTATGCTACGCATCTGCTGCATTCAAAATACAGCAGGCAGAACATTGGTTGCCGTCATGCTGTACTCAGAGTGAAATTAATTTTGCATACACACTTATTTTTACATCTTTCATTTACGTTAGGTTGGTTGGTTGGTTTGTGGGGTTTAACGTCCCAAAGCAACTCAGGCTATGAGAGACGCCGTAGTGGAGGATTCCGGAAATTTCGACCACCTGGGGTTCTTTAACGTGCACTGACATCGCACAGCACGCGGGCGCCTTGCTTTTCGCCTCTATCGAAAAGCTGCCACCGAGGCTGGGATTCGATCCCGCGTCCTTGGGAACAGTAGTCCAGCGCCGTAACGACTGCGCCACCCCGGCGGTCTGGATTGAACACAGACCGGTCAGATTGCTAATTATTCACCATTGTCTCTTTTTTGTTTGCAGTGGCGTATTGTACCACGCGCTACATCATTGGTCATTTTCTTACTCCATGAACGATCATTTAATAGCGATCATTGGCCCCGTCATGGTAGTTCAGTGGTCAATGCGCCCGACTACTGAGCGTAGAGACCCGCGATTCGATCCCCGCGGTAGCGGCCACGTTTTGGTGGAGGCGAAATGCAAAGTGACCGTATATATGGGGTGCTATGCCAATGCATATTTAAATACCACCAAATGATGCGGAGCCCTCCACTATGAGGTACATCACAAGATTTTATCGCCTTCTTGGGTCGTTAAAGTTCATCAACCAACCAAAACAATGGCTCTATACTCGTGCGGTCGTACTTTATTATACCTTCCACTCTAGTGGAGTACATCGCTCGGTGCACTTAATTGCTGATTCTTTTTTTTTTTTTTTTTATGCCTTCTCTAATTGTAGTGCTCGGTGTTACTTCACAAAATGTTTTCCTGAATCTGAGGTAGCACATATATTCTCCCTTCAAAGAATACAAGTCGGCAAACAGCAAATGCACGCTCGCGACGATACATCTCTGTAGCCGACGGCAGCAGTAACAATGCACAGGACCAAAACGAAAACCGCGAGGCGATGCGTATGCGAGCACGGGGAGAAAAAAAAAAAAAAAAAAAAAAAAGGTCTTCATCGCATATTGAATTCCGCGCCGGATACTAGCGGAAACATGGAAATCTGGCAATTTGTAATCCACGATGCCGACTTTACGACCGGAAGTATAAAGCACGAGGCTGGCAGAAAGGTTTTACACCGTCGTGGCGTTGTCTCGGGTTAAATCCACGTGGCGCGCTGTGCCGTTTCTTCGCTATTCTTCTTTCCAAAGTCGTGGAGATCCCGTGGCTTCTCCGCGCGGTCGAAACATGACCGGGATAACAAGGCGTATTGGAAAACTTATTCCTCTTTCCGCCTGTATTGTCTTGCGTGTTACCTTATCTCAGCAACAGAGCGGAGAAACGAAGCCGCGCGTACCGTAACAAGCTTTAAACTGTATCCCTCTTGCAAATCCACGAGTCTCTAGAGGGAAATAAAGCAAGCGCGCGTGCGGGGAAGTTCGGCCATTCCCCATCAACGCACGCCGCCTACTATAGCCGCGGCACGCAGCTTCTAATACACGGGCACTTTGCTGTGCAGCACACGGATCGCAACGCTCGCAGCTCACCACGTTGATATCACCGCTGCTTTGCGGAAGTTTGTTTTGCTTTAGTGGAGCCCACCTACTCCGATGGGTGCGTCGTAGATCCATTTGCATTCTCGGTGGGGCATATTATCCGTGTACGCGTACTACGCATTCTGTACGTGTTCTCTCCGTGTTCCTGCTTTCATCGTAGCAATCGTTTCCTCCGTTGAGCCTACCCTTCCCTACTCCCTCTTTCCCGCGCATTTGACTGCAGCGCACCGATATTATGGTCACGCTACTTTCGTGTACACGGTCCATTTCACGCGTAGTGCGTTTCCGCGTATTTCTATGTTGTGTAGTACGTTTCTTGTGCGCGCTCGGTGCTCGAGAGATGCGGGAGCCCACGTAGTACTCACTCGCTCTTTGCGGGAGATGTAAGCGTAAAGCGAAGAGGTTGTGATAAGAAAAGCAAAAGCCGACCTTTTCTTGCAAGCTGGCTTTCTGGAGGCTTACTCTAAATGCTATAGCGACCGGATATCGCCTACTCGATCAGACATACAGGCCAAGCCCGTACGCTTTCCTGCTCTGGCGTTAGCGTTCGCGCGGCTTTCCTTTTTTTTTTTTTTTTTTTTTTTTTCGCTGTTGCTTTTCGTTGCCTGACCACCGTGATATGAATGACCGCGCGCTGCTTTTACTTGGTTCATTGACGTACATGTCGAGGTTATGTAGTGTTTCTTGCATGAATTGAGAAATGCGGGGAGCTTGCTGGATAGTCTCGGAATTGGCTCAGCTCTGCTGTCGTCACGCGCATCGTGCTACGGAGCTAATGTACTCCACTGCCCTCGACTTATATTACCCTATTGGATCAGTCTGCTGTTCTCTACCCAATGTTGACTGTAGCTTTTGGTTTTAGACAAAATATAGCTGGGTTGGCAACGTATCAACAATGAATAGCTTATAAACTATCAAGTATATGCTGTGAATTGGGAGGTTTTTATATATTTATTTTTTTCGCAGCATCTGAATTATTTGTAGGTATATATCTATAGTTACTCTGAAGCAAATACCGATGGCTAAGTTTATTTTGACTTCACTGACTGTGTGCTCTGATCTGAACGTCTAGATACTATATGGTGTTTGCGGCGAAGAGAGCTCATGTTTTGCGAAACACTGAAGGACCATACTCGTTTCGGATAGTAATAACCAGCGCTCCAGAATAAGAAAACATCAAAGGCGAAGCGATGAGGGAGCCGGAAGAAAGGGTAGATGTATAAAATAAAATAAAAACAAGGTTTATGCGTAGTTATATATATATAAAAATTTGGGAGACTCGCCGCAGAGTCACATATATTGGCACATGTTTGCGTGCTTGAAAGACAGGAGCTGGCGTTCTGTGCACCTGGCCAGACCTTGTTCAAGCTAGAGAGGCCTGTTGCTGTAAATTCGTTTAAAGTGGCGTTATGGCGAAAACTGGCTGTACCACGACAGCAGAAATCTTGTCGCATCAAGCGCTGTCCTGTCGCTGGGCGAGGCAGACAATGCTACACAAAAATAAGCTATTATTCCACGGCAATTCTTGTCGCAACTGGCGATTTACACCGCAAAAGGTTTTAATTCAAGGACAATTAAACATATTCTTCTTCATTAGAAAACATAATCTTAGCCTGAGTGGTTGGGGAGCTACACTGCTGAACCCAAGGACGCGGGATCGATTCCCGGCCTCGGCGGCTGCTTTTCGGTGAAGGCGAAAAGCAAACCGCCCGTGTGCTGTGCGATGTCACTGCACGTTGAAGAACCCCAGGTAGTCGAAATTTGCGGAGCCCTGTTCTAATACGTTCCTCATAGCCTCAGTCGTTTTGGGACATTAAACCCTACAAACCTAACCAAACCAAACCAAACCAGTAGGAGACATAAGGAACGTTTTGCAATGGTTGACACCCGAACAAAACTGCCGCTGTCATTCTGCAATCTTCAGCCGTCGTCATTTCATTGTGTCAAGAAAATTGACTTGGTGCCGCGAGGAGTCAATGGGGAACCCCCGCCGTCAGAAAAAAAGAAAAGCAAAAAAAAAAAAAAAAAAAAACAGAAGCGGATTTTTTTTTTTCTTGGTATTTAGATCAAAATCGAAATTGCAGCACACGTTGGACAAAATGGACGGTTGGGGGCAGCAATATGATGAGTTTATGGCTGTCGTCAAAAAAACAATTCGAGTAAGTGAGTGAATGGCTCCGTTTTAAGAAAGGCTGATTTCGCAGTTCGCTTTTTTTTTTTTTTTTTCATTTCATTCTCTATTCTGACTTGGAACGATCTAGCAGTAGTCGCGTTATCGAAACAGCGTAGCGAATGTCTCGTCGGGAATATAATTTTCTACGCTGAAGCGAAAACCCACCGCTGTGCCAGACGTGGTTAAATTAAGTTTGTGCTTCTTTCGTCGAACACAACGGGAGCCTCGTGCTAAACCAAACGCCTTTGTGTCGAAACGACAGCAATGGTGCGTTTTGTCCCGTCGTACCGGGTTTTCTAGTTGCCGCCTCTAATTTCCTTTTCGTTTGGTTTTCTTCTATTTATTCTTACAGAGGCAGACTCAAGATCAAGAAAAGTTAGAGGAGGTAAGCAGCACGTTACTGACTGTTGCATCCATGGCCGCGCTGCCGCGTAGACGACTGGAGAATTTTTCCAAGGCCTCCGTGGCTGTTCAACCCACTGGAAGCCAGAGGGAAGACGGCACACTTGAAAGCGATGCGGCCTTCGTGCCTGCCATGTCTCGCTGCGTCCAGTGCCGCTTGACAATTTATATGCAGGCACTTTTAAAGTCGATCCTCCAATAACTGCACTCGTCCCCTACGTATAACTCTTCTTGTGGTTGCGGAGATGAAACGGAGCAAACGAACGAAAAAAAAAAAAAGAAAAAGCAGCATAGAAAAAGGGGAGAATAATGTTCACGTCCGGCATGAAATGAAAGTGTCTGTATTTGGAGGAATATTATTATCAGAAAATATATACCACAAGGTTGGAGTGTGTGCTTATATAGCGAGTTGGTCGCGGCCGTAAAATGAAAGCAGCGCGATGGAGAGATGTTGTGAACGTGACCCACATATAAGGAATACCTAAATGAAAAGCACAACTGCTGCGAAAACGCGTAAACCAGGACACGTTTGCTTATATGTGTCACCCTGCATATGAGCCGCATGACTCTGCGGAATCCGGTACAGCATTCGCGAAATATATTCTTGTTCGGTTAAGGGGATGATGAGAATGGAGAGGGGAGGGGTAGCCAAGAGACATGAAGTTCAAACACGTGCCTCACATGTACTTTGATATCGTGAACTTCTCGTTTCATGTGTTTGTGCGTTTTTAAATAGTGGCATGCCTCGGGGGTCTGATATATACTGTTCGTGCGTTTCAGCAAGTCACTGGTGCACGCCTTTTATTCTCGTTGGCGAATGCTGCTCCTATAAGTGTACATACATTTCTTGACCCTACCCGGTCAGGAAGGCAAACGGAGCGACGTTAACCAAGTTTTTTTTTCTTTTTTTTTTTTTTGCGATGCCTTAAAGCGGCTATTCCTGTGCGTGCATATCTGCAACGCTTCCTTGCACGTAAAGTCTTTCCTTAACGAATCGCTCTTTGAATGGCGGCCCCTTGAAAAGGCTTTGAAATCCCCACTTCGTCAAAGCCGAGTTCGAACCGCTTCCTCAAAAGCAGGTTTCCTACGTGCTTGACGCTAAAAATCTCCCGCGCTGCCAACGATTTATTTTCTCCAGGAGCTGCTCACCCAGCCTTTTCGGTGTTTTAGTCGCAGTCCGTTCTCTTCCAGATTCTCCGCAAGCAGGGCAGCTACCCGATGGTGGTGCTCCCCGTGGCCGGCGGCTACTGGGTGGACGGCGTGGACTGCGCCTCGCCTTCAGACGTCTTCGACAGTGTCTTCGTGCCGGGACACTTCACGCCGGCTAAGATCAACAGTCGGGAGATAGCCACCACCTACCGCAGGCACTTCCTTGGAAAGGTAAGAAGCAAGGCCTTTCTTTCTTTCCCTATTTGGTTTTGAATATACGCCAGCTTTCGAAAGGACGTCAAATTCTACAGCTCTCTTCTAGGCACAAGTCGCACGTTGCTTCTAGAATCTCTAGCCTCGCTCCACAAAAGATCCCCAGGGGTTCGACATCAGACCCGGTCCCTCCACTACGCCACCTCTTTTTCCTCACTTTCTATTTCACTCATTATCTCAAGGCGCCGTTGAGGTGTCCACCGAGGACTGGTGCACCGCGCTTTCCCTACCTGAGTTTCCTCACAGTCTACTTTCTTACGAGCAGCGCAAGGACGGGCTGTGTCCCGTGATAGACAGAACGTGCCATATCCGGTATTTCTGTTGCCTAAGTTTAATGCGAAAGCCTTGTGTGGATCATCGCCAGCGCGGAACGCGGCGTTGTTGTGTGTCAGAATGGGTCAGAGAAGCTAAGATTGGTCAAGCAGCACTTGTCCCACTTGTCCTCAAAAACCTAACAAATAAATAATAAACTGCGGTAGATTAAGAGTGCATTACGGTGGAATGAGTGGCGTTGCGGTTTATTAGGGGTGGGGTAACGGTAGATTATGTTGATGAAGTTGGAATTGAGCGCGTTAATGCGGTTGCGGTTGATTAAGGGTGAACTTGGAAAGATTGCGGTGGAATTAAGGGTGCATTTAGTTGGACTTAAGTTGAAGAGTGTGACTTCAGTTTAAGTCCGGTGGATTATCGGTGGATAAGGTTGCACTGAATGCAGATTGTGGCAGATTAGATTCGATTAAAGGGGCTGAAGTCGGATTAGGGCGAATTATGGTGGAGCAGAAGTTAGATTACATTGGTTTAGTGGATGGCTTAATAAGTAGTCAATTGCCCGCAGCTGTGGCAGTATGTTAGGGCGCTCGACTGTTAATTCCAAAGTAGCAGGTTCGATCTTGGGGCGGCGATCTCTAAATAAAGCCAACAAAAAATGGTGTTGAATCTTTGCTTTCCTCCCTTACGCTTCACTACGTAGAAAATTCGTGTTCGAACCTGGCATTGGCATCCACGGGCTCTGCGATGTCAGCGAACGTTCAAAATATTGCTGATCCTCTTCTACGGCACCATTTCTCGCCGTATTTTACTCCGGCATTCTTCCCACCACCATCATCCCTCTTTTTCGACGTCGGTCAGATATATACTTTAGTTACGGCGCCGTGCACTCAAAACAAAGTTTCATTTTTTTTTTTCAGCAATGCCATTGCTGCCTATGCCGCAGTAAATGTAAGCTATTTCATAAGATTGTGTCGTTTTATATAAGTCCCCATGATATGCATTTCATGTGCAAGGAGCAAAGGGTTATTGGTGGTGATCTGTGGGATCGTGAACCGCGCCGTAAGGGAAGGGAGGAAGATGGGAGTGAAAGTGGAAAGAGAGAAAGGGGAGCCGTAGTGGAGGGCTACGGAGTAATTTCGACCACCTGGGGATCTTTAACGTGCGCTGACATCGCACAGCACACGGACGCCTCTTCGTTTCGCCTCCATCGAAACGCAGCCGGCGAGGTCGGGTTCGAACCCGGGAACTCCGGCACAGTAGTCGGGCGTCTTACCACTGCGCCACCCCGGCGGGGCTGATGGTACACGACTTTCGTGCTTTCAGGTGTGGCACAGACAAACGTTCTGATGGCGTCCGTGTGCTGTGCGATACGTTAGAGATCCCCAGGTGGCCGAAATTACTCGAAATTACCACTACGACAACCCATTCTCTCTCTTTCTCTTTCCGCTTTCACTCCCACCCTCCTCCCTTTCCTTACAGCGCGGGTCAGGTGTCCACGGAATAAGGGTGACAGATACAGCGCCTTTCCTTTCCTGTGAACCAATTATTATTATTATTATTATTATTATTATTATTATTATTATTATTATTATTATTATTATTATTATTATTATTATTATTATTATTATTGCGAGCTCGAGATTGAAGACGCACCAAGAGTCAATTCCACCTAAAGCGCTTGACATTTAAGCCCCTACGGTATTACAGCTAAACGTCCTGTACAAGGTAGCGGACAAGCCGTTTCCTCAACACCTCGTCAGTGAAATTCAGTCAGTTTGGTAGTCTCTGTTGTTGACCACTCTCATCTAACCAGTATTTGTTAGAGGGATGACGAGCAGCATCCCCTGGAACTGTCGCCATGGGAAGCGGCTTTGCGCAGAGGTAGCAGCGCTTCGCGTAAAAAAGCGGCTATTGCTAGTTGAAAACTATTCCCAGTATCCCGCCTGGTCGGTGTGCAGTACCGTCGGGCGTAGCAATTTTTGGCAGCCATTACGGGGCCTTATGATCCAATACAAAGGAAGAAATGTTTGAGGTGACGATAGTCGTCATCGGCACATTTAGAGTAGGGCCATTTCAGCGTATCATTCTACGCATGTGCTGTGGCGCCCCGCTATTCCCTTATATGGTAACGGGATGCACTTTTGAGCCCGGACTTGGCGGCCGTGTTTCGCTTTAAGCGAAACGCAAAAGCCGCCCGTGTGTTGTGCCATGTATGTGCACGCTAGGGTCCGCATATGGTCGAAATTATTAAAGCAAAAGCCTTATTTCGCTGTTTGCGAAAACGCGTCCGCAAAACGTGGAATCAAAATGTAACGTGTGTTATGACGTCACATTAAGATGAGACTGGTGGTCATGCATGTGTATGTATGACAAGTGGTTTATAAATGTCATGTCAAGCGAGTCATTATAGTTTAGTCATGAGCCATATTTACTTGTCATGAGTCAGATCAGAGATCCAGTGTGCATGACTATGGAGTACTTGGCTTGTGCAGGTCAAAATCATGACCTTGACTAGTGTCTAGTCATGACACTGAAAAATTCTTAGTCATGGCACTAGAAGCTGCTAAAGAGCTGCCAACGCCCATGCTTTCGCATACCTGCAACGCAAATCTCTCGAGTGCTCTCAGTATTTTAATCCCATTTTTCCTCTACTTTTTTAATCTTAAGAAAAGAAGGGGCCCCCGTCTTTCTTTTTTTTTTTTCTACTTTCTAATCAATTGCCTTCGTGATTGCATTATTATTTCACTTTGATGAACACAGCCCTATGCTTTTCTTGGCGTCATTGCCTGTTGGTTTCCTTGGTATGAATCCTTTCTGTTTAACGATGCTCAAGAACACTAGAAATTTGCACTCAGAGTTGCTGCCAACAGCCACTTATTTCTTGGATGTCCGTTTAGTTCTTGGAGCTTTCACCTTAGGAGAGAAAAGGAATTAATGCAAGGGTTGTTTGGAGGGGAGATGATAAGGAGGGGAAGGGTCGGGCACTTGCTTAATCCACGGCTTCCAACGAGATTAGGGCAGAGTCGCCGGCTGCTTTCTGCGTTCGCGTGCCTTTTGTCGGTGGCGGGTGAGTGACGCAACAGCCTAACGAACCTCGAGCAATGTGCCGACAGACTTGTTTTTTTTTTTTGTTTTTGTTTTTTTTTTTTTTTTTTTTTTTTTTGCGCTTCATTTCTCTGCGCGCGGCCGTTTATTGGGCGGCGGTAGCAGCGGTCACGTACAGTTGGAGAGGCCTTTCTTCTCTCCGTGTGAGCACTCGAAAGGGTGGGAGGGGGGGTTACCATCGCACAGGTTCGTAGGGTGTGCGCTTTCCGGGTGGGAATGTAAGTTGGCTCCCAAACTAGCTAGAAAGGCACCGTCCACGTGACGCAACTCCCCAGCACATCATCACCTCGCGTTGGAAGCTGTCTTTTTCCGTTAATGTTATTTCGGAGGAGGAGCTACAGTGGCGTTGTGAGGCAACTAATTGCCCGCGTTCCTAGAAAACTAATGGCATTCGCGACGTATAGGCGGACATTGCGAAAGTCTGTTCGCTGGCAAAAGTCTGGCGACAGCACGGGACTCGCTAAACCGTCTTTCAAATTCTCTGTACCTTAAACGCTAGCATTGCGTAGTAGTTGAGAGTGCTTTCAAAACGCGCTCCAGTTCTTCCATTTTTTCACAGTTCTGATTTTCGCAATGCAGACCGTTAGTTTTGGTTGTACTTCTCGCCATACAATGCCAAGGAAAGGCAAACGTAGCAGGGGGGTGACAGTAATGTGGGCGAATGAACTTGTTCAGGACAGAAGGCTGTGTGAGAAAGTACTTGTTCTACTGTGGTGATGATGATGATGATGATCGCACGCTCTAATTCGAATATGTTTAAAACCGTACAGATGGGAGTGGACGTTTTTTTGGGTGACTAAAACGAATCCAACATCCCCTTCTCCTCCCCCATTCCACTTAATTTTTTTTTTTTTGGCCGCTTGCAAAGCAGTGCTACATGTTAAGCTGCGATCTCTCACGTCGTTAGCTTAAATCTTCCCCATTTAAAATCATCATTCAGTCAGCGAAGACGGGTACAACAATGTTCAAATTGCTTCGTCTACGGAGTCATATTTGAACTACCACAATGTAGCGTAAATTAGGATATAACATAAATGCGCATTTCCTTTCTATTAATCTCATTTTGCATTCCCGTTCGCTGTTATAAGCAACGTCTTTGTTTTTCCGCATGGGCCTATTATCAAAGGGGTTGTCTCGAACATTTATTTCTATGGCAGTCTCGTGAAACATACGCGCCACGTTAAGTTGACGTTTTCATTATAAGGAGAATTTCGCAGTCATACATCTCCCTCATGCGTACAGAATGAAAGGGAAGATAAGAGAGAGTATGTTAACGAGATTATTTCTTTTTAATTATTCGTCATGCCTTGAAGCAGTGGAAATAAAATATCCAGCGCTGTACGGGCATGCTCTCCGAAGCAAACGTTATCGTATAATCCGGTTGGAGCAGCTAGAGGAACGAAGTTGAGACGAGTAGGCTAGCCGTGTTTGCAAGCAAAACTTAACGAAAAAAACACTCCAACAGCTGAGTGAATGCAGTGGTAGAGCACTGATGGAAAAGCGATAAACGTAATGCAGAGAGACTCGAATCAAAACTTGTATACATGCAACGCGGCAGCATGCTTCTTTCACACTCTTGTTAGTTTTCTGTTGCCGTTCTGGTTTGGTTGCAAGGTTTTTGGTCTCGCACTGTGACATTAATTAAAGCATAAGGTACAGGCTTTTTTTTTTTTTTTTTTTTTGTGATGAAGTCTAGCAGGGCTTGGTATGGAGGCCTGCTTTAAATGTAGTCCGTACTTGGCAAATGAGGGTTGCGCGAGGATATCAAAGTCCTGTAACAGCTCCGAGTGTTATTCGCCCCTTCTCCGTTGTGGGAGCGAGGCAGAACGGACATGACGTCATGATAACCGCCATCTTTGTAGCAAATACATAGAAATGTGAGCATGCAAAGCCCACGTGGAGGGTTTGTACATAGGGTCAGGCGGCATCGGCTGACGATGAATTATGGGAGCAGCAGGATTAAGTAAATAATACAGATATTCGTCAGTGTCATGATGGACGAGCACATGATTTATAGAAACTCGGACGTTCCAAGGATTACTTAAAAATGGGGCTTATAACAGAAAGAGCTTACAAAGATAATAGCATAATCCTTTGTTCTTGTAACCAGGATTATCATATAGTTGATTGAATGTATGAGAGCGTAATAATAATAATAATAAAAATAATGATCACTTAATGAATGCTAATCAGTGCTCGGGAACAACCTGGCTGTCTTGATGCTGGCACTCTAATCGCAATGCATCCTAATAAATATTTGGCAAATCATATCGGGCGACTACATAAGCGTACTACATGAAAACGCAGATATCAAATAATAATAATAATAATAATAATAATAATAATAATAATAATAATAATAATAATAATAATAATAATAATAATAATAATAATAATAATAATAATAATATAAAATTCAGCGCAAAGTATTGCAGTACTGTAGTAGGCATACGCAGAAACGAGTCTTCCGGGACGCGAAAGAGGTATGATTTTAATTAAAAAGCAGCAACGGCGAAAAGAGGATTTTGACTGCTCGTTTGATGGAAGCTAAGAATTAACAGTACGATATAGCGTATGGTACAACATATAACACGCGGAAAAGCAGGACCAGAATTACAAATCACGAAGAAATGTTGGCGGAAGGCTTTCAAAGCTGATTAAAGAAGAGCATGCATTGTCAGTTACGCATGTTTACGAGTGAAAGACAGCGATAGTATAAGATGTGGTGGAAGGATATAGTATACAAGAAGTAAAAGAGATCTTAACCGAACCAACTACCGTGAGGTGATTTTACGGCTGTTGGACACGAGGGTACTGAGCATTACTGGCTTGTAGCGTCATGCCTCAAGGAGTGTGCAACCGTAGCTCGCACAACAGGTTGTTTATCGCCGGCGACAAATAGCGAGCAGTTGGATATACTGAGATATTCAGAGTGTGCATTGTGCGCTTTCAGATTGCGCGCGGTCGGGTGTTAGGCGGTGTCTCGGGTCGCATGGAGAGACTTAGACGTTCTGTATTTTTTTGTCAGATACGAAATTTCATGTAGCTCAGAAGTTCCGGACAGTTAGCGACAATGGGGAGAATGCCACAAATTAACGGTTGTAAGCCGGCTTTTGACTGTATATAAATTGTATACACCGTCACAATGCGGGTCCGTCACAGCCAGCGTGACGCTTGCTAGAACTGGACCGAAATGCTAGATCAAATCTATCTTGCCTGTTAATTATTGCTCACAGCTGCATAACGTTTTCCTTTATTTCTTGCTTTTATTGTCTTTTTTTTTGTAAATTGATGTATGCCACTCAAAATTCTCCCAGGTGGAGCCTACAATGAATGAATGAATGAATGAATGAATGAATGAATGAATGAATGAATGAATGAATGAATGAATGAATGAATGAATGAATGAATGAATTAGGATGACACTATGGAAGGAAAAAAATCAAAATGCAGTTTAGGGGAGGTATTTAAGCACAGCTGTATTGGATCAATAGATAGATAATAATAATGAGTTTAAGGATGAGCCATTGAGGGCATCTTATAACCCTGACAGTAACTGTACAGCTTCGCAGCTGGCCAAAAGGGAGAATAAAACCAGGCTTGGTGCAGCATAAAGAAAGGCAATTATGGATGGTCGGCGAAAACAGAGCAAATGCAAAACGTAACCGGTCCTCCGTGTCGCCCCCGAGAGAAGCACGCGTGGAACCGGTCAGGAGCTGCAGGGAGCGCATATAATCTTAGAAGATTACTGTCATTTCGGGGATTACTGTTGCGAGCGCCGTGTCGCGGCGGTTGATAAATGGTCTACGTCGACGTGCTCGGCGAGATAACGCGTATGCAGGGAGTCGCGCATACCTGCGATGGAAAAGGGCGCGGGGGACACGAGGAGGGACAACGGGCGACGACTGGTCCTGAAATGCAGAACTGAAGCAATAAAATTTTAACGAAACGAAGTAAACGTGATGTAATAGCTAGAGCGCAAGATCATTATTCCCACTCAAAATGGTCACGTCGACATATATTATTATTATTTTATTTATTTTTTTTTTTTTTTTTAGTGCGCAAAATAGCGGGTCAGTTTTGTTTTTCCCGGCTATAATTCGCAACCTGGTATGGATCCATTTTCCGCTCCTTTCGTATCTTTTCGGACGTCAGCCGTTGGTCATCAGCGTTCGTCAAATTAATCTTAGTTTAACACGTCTGGTTATACGTGATTCGACTTGGGAGCTTTGTTTCGTCATTGTTAAGCGCAACGAAAGTTTTTTGAGGCCCTGGTGTCATACGTGCATGACAGGTGGCGCAGCTGTCTGCGACCTAGCGATTGCCTGTTATCTGATGCCATACGTAGAAGGTCTTGCGTAACACTTTCCTTCTTCCATTCATGTTTCCTTTTTTCTTTTTCTTTTTCTTTTTTTTTTTTTTTTTTAGGATCACCTCAACTACGTTGGAAGAGATGAAGCTTCTAACCTCTTCATCCTGTCGCTCAAACTGGAAACGGTCGACGAGCCAAACGATCACTACAGGGTCATACTCAGGTACCTCTTATAGTTACTTCGTACAGCACGCTGTCTATTCAGCGGGATGGTCGATAAACGAAACGGTAAATTCTCCGTCCGCGTTTCTTCCAGAACAAAAGACGGCATTGCATGCGAACTGATTCCGAACGATCCAAAGACTGAGCTTTGGACTGCTGCCCGTCTCGTAAAAGTGCGTATTGCGAAGCTCCCGTTTATTGCGAAGTGCGTGCATCGTTATGTAACTTTCCTCTGATGCTTTCATTTTTCTCCTTTCATCGACAGTCTCTTCGCGAAAACATCAACAACGTAGTGCTGCAACCAGTGTTCTTCCCAAAGGTATCGCTCTGGCTTCATTGTAATCTTATCTTTGGATTCTTCATCTCATGCACTGAATATATTTATAGCTCAGAATCATTGTGTGCGCTATGGTGGGCGTCACTAAAGTCTTGTCTCAAATAGAAAACGGTTTCTTTATTTATTATTTTAGCGGAACTTTTATTTCGGTCATGGACTTACAAGCACTATCAGCATAAAGTCAAAGACTTGATACCTAAATTTATTTATAGACTTGTGTGAAAGTTGGAGGGCATTTGAGGTTTTATGAAAGCTATCTGAGGCAGAAACACTGGTTTTCTCGCAAATCTGACAGGATCTGTATCTATCATTACGCTTCGGATCTCTACTCCGATTTGCCTTATAATCTGGGCAGGATTCATATATATTGCTTTGTAATGATATCGCGATTGCCAATTTTCATATTAATTCTCGCTTGAACGATATGAATTGCGATTGATACGAATTTCGCTTTTATTGTGTGATCTTTACGGCTTCTTTCACGCAGGCTTTTGAACTTCTGATGGCATTCGACGAACAAGTTCTAGTCCACGAGTACAAATTTGGAGTCATTTATCAGCGGGCCGGTCAGGTATGGACAAGACAAATTGCGTCTGCATGCTTTTTGCATGAGAATGCCGACAACCTCGAGCCACGTCTGGGCCCTTAGTTTGAAACAGAAAGTCAGCCCGTCAGCGAGCCAGAAAGAACCGTTCGCCTTATTAGTAGTACCCAGTTTTTCTTTCAATTGCTGGCGCATTTGCATTTGCGATGGACGTAATTACTACCCCCAATTAAGTGGGAGCTTTGCCCAGGAGAGCGCTTATTATTTTTTCGCAGGAACGAGCTCCGCCGATGTAATGAAAGAAAAAAGAAGAGGGGGGCGGGAGGGCAGCGTTCTGGCCAGTCTGATATTATTAGCATTTGCAGCAAGAAGGTTGAATTATGAAGAACGAGCGCTGTACTGGCCACTACCCGCCCCAATTACAACAGATACTGCTCTCTCTACGCTGATCTGTGCCCCGTATCTGTGAGGGCCCTAATGAAAGATGCCTGATGCTGTAACCTCATACAGGATTTATCATAGAAAGTCGTACAAACATACAAATATCCTGAATTATTAAGAAGTATCATACATAATGCATGGCAATGTATGGTATCGCATGAAATTGGAATATTTGCATGAGATTGTGTGATAAAGTCTGTGGGAGGTTATTGCAGCATACATTTTTTTTTTTTTGCTAGGTAAGTTCCAGGTAAACATAATTCAGTTCTTAGCGTTACACGATGAAACGAAATATCATTGCCTTTAGGTGTTGGCTACCAGTCATAGCTCTCAAATTCGCTCATTGCTTTTTGGTATGTTTTTGAACGCTTCTACTTTCCCATGTGTGTGAAAAAAAAAAAAAAAAGTAAAAGCAGTTTCCAGCAGCTCCTCCTCAAAAAGTTTTTGTGTCGATTGAAAAGTCGTTGGTGTGTAACCTTTGACCTTCAGAGGCGCTTTGTCCCGCTTAATTAATTACTGCCATTTCCGCCTTCATTCAATGCAGCCGACACTTAAATAACGGAGGATCAAATGCCGCTGACGCCATGCGACCGATTTCTATGGGCAGCGCTCTTCAAACACGCGAAGAGTAGAGAGACGGACAAAAAGAATGGCAGAAATAAAGAACACAGAGACTAAGTGAGCATAAAATTAGTGGGACCGTGACGCGAGCGCTCTTTGCATTGCCGGAACTTTTTTTCAGTTGTACATGTCTACCAGTTCGGAGAATTTAATTGGACTCACTGAAGCCTCAAACACAAGCAAGAGCAAAACTAATTAAGATATTAAAGTCGAGGCTCTTTATATATGGACCCGCGGAACACTGTTAGGTGGCGCCTAACTTTTTCAAGTGTTTAGACTTATAAGTGAGAGATGTACCTTGCAGCGCCCTCTCCTTCTCAAAATCGTTCTCCAGGCTTTCTGTGAACTGTTTCTAATCACGCGATGTGCTCGCTTTATCTTGAAACGGCGCTTGGAAAGCGAAATTCGCTCGCGACATGGATCAACTCGCGCGCCCGCAGTTCTATCCGATATTGGCTAGTTTCGCGAGTCGCTTTAGCCTGACAGGTGAAATCTTCTGGAAGCAAATAACCAGAGCGACAGTAGATTAACGGCCAACAGCTCACCGCCCTGAGCCATTGTGTGGCTTGTCGCCGCGAGTTATCGCTTCATGCCATTGCGACTTTAAAAGCATAGTTTCTTCGTGCCGCGCTGCTATCAAGCTTTTTTTGGCTGTGCGCAAATATCCGTTTTTATTTCTGTGTCCGTCTTTGTAGACACGGGAGGAAGAACTATTCGGAAACCGCCACCACAGCACCGCCATGGAGGATTTCCTACACATGTTAGCCGAAAAAGTCACGCTCAAGGACTTCCCAGGGTGAGTAGTTGCAGGGAGTTTCCTGTTTTTTAACAGCTTTGTCTAGGCAGTCCACACGCACTATATAATCAGCTCTCTGTGATGCCTATATGACTTGGTAGACAAAAATTCCAGGCTGTTTACGGGCAATTAGTGTACTTGCGTTCCTACGACCCGCCGAAGTGCTTTAGTGGTTAAGACGCCGGGCTACTGAACCGGCGTAACCTGGTTTGAATCCGGCCTCCGGTGGCCGCGTGTCGATGGAGGTGAAGTGGAAAGGATCCGAGTGTTGTGCGATGTCAGTGCATGTTGAAGATCGCCAGAAGGTCGAAATTACTCCGAAGCCCTCCACTACGGCTCCTCTTTCTCTCCCACCTTCCTTCCTTGCCTTACGATGCGCTTCTGACGTCTATGTAGACGTGTGACAGATGTGCCTTCCCTTTTGGTTGGTTGGTTGGTTCATAGGAAGGGAAAGGCGCAGTATCTGTCACACTTGCTCTGTGGACACCTGAACCGCGCCGTAAGGGAAGGGATGAAGGTGGGAGTGAAAGTGGATAGAGAGAAAGGGGGCCGTAGTGGAGGGCTACAGAGTAATTTCGACCACCTGGGGATCTTTAACGTGCGCTGACATCGCACAGCACACGGACGCCACTTCGTTTCGCCTCCATCGAAACGCAGCCGCCGCGGTCGGGTTCGAACCCGGGAACTCCGGCACAGTAGTCGGGCGTCTTACCACTGCACCACCCCGGCGGGGCCCTTCCCTTTTCTATAAACCAATTTTCTATAAACCAATTTTTTAAAAGCAAAACAATAACGATAATTGATTTATAGGAAATGAAACGAGGTGGTTTCTATGAATTGGTGAAAATGAGTAGCTGGTGTCGCTATGCGGCACCAACCTCGTCTTTATTGTTCATGTAAATAAATTAAAAAAAAAGCGCGTGTGTTCACATTTCTCTGAACCGCATTATAAGGGAAAATAGGAAGGTGGGAATGAAAAAGGGAAATAGCTAGGTGCCTTAGTTGATTCAATAAAACTTGTTGCTGGGCTAGTTGGTGATACATTCTTAGCATAAAAGGTAGCGCAGAAGGACCCTTCCTCCCTTCCTCCGTGCTCGTCCTTTCGCGCTACCATTTATTCTAAGAATGCCTTAGTTGAGGTATGCGATATAATTTTGAACACCAGGGCAGCTTCGCCTAAGTGCGTTCGCAATAAGAAATGAGGGCCGGGCGTACATGGGACGTAATTGGGACGCAGGCATAGGCGACCGTCCCTTCTAGTCCATAGCCGGGCGGTTCTCGCGGCTTCCACCGTGGTCTGTCGCTGGACGACCTGGCGCCCTTGTCGACGGGGATGAGGAAGCGCGTATTCGGCAGCGCTTTCTTCGAAAAGTTTGTCGATCTTCCGATTCGCGCCGCTTTCTTCGGTGGGCACACCGAAAGTGTTATGAACGGATTACCTCAGCCTTACAATAAAATTCGCACCAAGACGTTTAGGTCTCTAATTTATTTGACAAAAGCGTTTTAAAGCCCATATGCATGTGACGCTATAGCTGCATATATGAAGCGTTGGTAAGGCCTTCGCTGGACAACGCTTCTCGTTTGTAGCACCCTTTCAGAGTGAAAATTTTGTCAACGTAGAAAGAATTCAAAGAACTGCGAATGAATTCGTTTCTAACAGTTATAAATCAACTTATTGGAAGACGAATTAAGTATCGGCACGTCCTACTGAGACGTGCCGAATGCGCGATACGATACTAGCAGTTATTTGTTTAAATTAAGTCGCCTCACTTACCTTCCCACCTTGCGTACAAACTGACATCCAAACAATGTTTTTAAATTTGTGTTTTGTGCCAATCACAAGTGAGTGGTATAAATTATTCAAGTTGAGTTGAGTTTAAAGTCCTTTATTAAATAGGAAGGCTCATGGCCACCTTGCCAGTATTTGCAGTTTCAATGCATGTATTACGGATTTTGAGAAAATACGTGTGCGCAACTGTTTTTTTTTTTTTTGCATTTTGATAGTATGTATCGATATTATCTACCTGTTCTAATTGTTGCTGTTATTATTTTTGTGCCTGTCCCACCCCTTTTTTTTTTTCTTTGTGCTCACTCCTAGCGAGCTACTCAGCAGTAGTTTGAAAGATTTATCAAACCCGTAGAGGAATATAAAAGCGCTTGCTGGCTTTGACTCGTAAAAAAAAAAATGTTAAGCAGTTGCCGTCGGCGACCGATTTGTCCGCATTTACTATTCGCGCAAAGTTTTAAGGCGAACGCCTTTAATGACTATTACTGTCGGCGTTCGTTCGGTCAATCAAAGCTGTCAATGAAATGAAGTCATCACCCGAAACCGAAACTAACGTTATCAGTAAAATAATAATCCGGACTCCACCGGGAATCGAAACTCTATCCCTCGGATCCCCAGCCGAGCACTTTGATCAATTACGCCACGCCCCGGATCGTCAACTGCACATCATAATTCTCCTTGTCTAGCGTCAGGATGATACTTAAAAATAAATGAATAAATCCTGTATTCACCAATTACTGTCGGCGTTCGTTCGGTCAATCAAAGCTGTCAATGAAATGAAGTCATCACCCGAAACCGAAACTAACGTTATCAGTAAAATAATAATCCGGACTCCACCGGGAATCGAAACTCTATCCCTCGGATCCCCAGCCGAGCACTTTGATCAATTACGCCACGCCCCGGATCGTCAACTGCACATCATAATTCTCCTTGTCTAGCGTGAGGATGATACTTAAAAATAAATGAATAAATCCTGTATTCACCAGGAATCGAAACTCCATCCCTCGGATCCCCAGTAGAGAGCTTCAACCAACCGCGCCACGCCTGGGATTTTTCTTCTTTATTACTACATGAAAGTTTTCAAGCCCTATTTAACTAAGTCGCATCCTGCAACCTGTCATATCCCTGTCATATATAGTCCGCCTGTCATACATAGTCCCACCAGCATCGTAAACCACGCATCACAATTCTCCTTGTCTACATTGAGGATGGTATTAGCAATGATAATGACGTTGCATTTAGTTGACAATGATAATGAGAGCAAACATGATACACCGTGTGTAGCAGCAACGCTCCGGCTTTCGCATTTCTGCAGTGCACATTCCACAGTGCTCTCGGAATTTGTTATTTTCTCGACTTCGGGGTGTTTCATGACAGAGGCCTGGATTTCACGTTTATGCTGGGTATATTCGGTAATGGAGATTATACACCAGCCCATTAGCCTGTCCGTTAGCTACGCGTCAGCCCCGCGGCATTATGTACCTCGGTCACGTTGTGGGCGGGAGAGCCGAAGTTTTACGACCGTCCGACCCTGTTATTATTTTTTGTTTCGATCGCGTACCCAGGTTCCGCGGCGGCCTGGACACTCTCCACGGCCAGACTGGCCAGGAGTCCTTCTACACGTCTTTCAACGGCTGCGAGATCATGTTCCACGTCTCCACACTGCTCCCGTACACCGAGGGAGACGTGCAGCAGGTGACCTTGGACTACTTCCTCTGCACCTTCTTCCTGGCTTAGGCACACAGATTATTGTTTATTTGGGTTTTATTGTTTCTTGTGGTGATAGTTATAAGTGGACATTTGTCCCATAAAGGCGGAACTAAAACACCCTTAAACTACGTGTCTGTTTAGTAGCACCCGAATTCTAACCGCCCGTCAGGTCAGCAATGCAAGCGGACCAACCAGCCGGCGCGGTCAGTAATTCTGTCCAGTGAAAATGTAGCATTTGTTCAACTACAGCCCCGTCACGGTGGCTCAGTTCTTGAGACGCTCATCTACTGAATCGGAGTGCCCGCGGACTCGAACCCGACTGCCGGCGGTTGCGTTTCGATGGAGGCGAAACGGAGAGGCGTCCGTGTGGTGCACGTGCGATGTCAGTGCACGTTAAAAATCCCCAGGTGGTCGAAATTACTTCGGAGCAGTCCACGGCGCCACCTCTATCTCTCTTTCCGCTTTCACTCCCACCTTCCTCTCTTGGTGGTGGTGACAGAAACATTTACTGCCAATATTACAGAGGGTGGAGGCGTTGCCCCCTGCATGGCAGAGCCCCCTCTATGTACGGAGAGCCATCTTACAAAGCAAAGGAATGCCCTTGGAGGGCTATCCGAGCAGAGCGCATGTAATGATCTTGCGCTGGTCCTTATAGGAGGTACTGGTGAGCAGCTTCTCCCAGTAATCTAGGGCCACCTCTGGTGAAGGAGGATGAGGGAATGAGGGGCAGGTGAGTAGTGTGTGTAGAAAGTCGCCAGATCTGCCACAGAGCTTGCAGGAAGAAGAAAACTGGTCAGGAAAGCGGGCGTGGAGAAGGATGGGGTATAGGGCTGTGCGCGTTTGTAGCTTGCGCCAATGGGCTGCCTATCACCGCCAAAATAGGAGGACTTACGCACAGCCTGCCCCGAATCTCACAATAACGCAAGCTACCTTCATCTCTTAAGGTGCTCTCCGCGTGGCTATCGAAAAGTGTGACAGATACTGCGCCTTTTGTTTCCCCTATAAACCAATTTCCATTTTTGCTTGAACTAAGCCTGCAGTGTAGAAACGGCGTTTATCTCTTTGTTGTGTCGATAGCACCTCACCTGAAGAGAGAGAAAGAGACCCTATTTCGAGAGGAACGACAATTGTGATAGCTGCACAGTCATCACACTGGGTACGGATTAATTGGCTTCTCTAAGCTTCCTATCAGTCTTGGCTGGCACCAGCGTATACTTCGTGGCGTTGTCGTGCCAACTAGCGCCGCTTGTAATTTCTTTTTATACGTCTATAACCTTGGTTGGCGCTCGCTGGAACCCGCAAAGGTCAAGGTCACGACGCGGAAGTGGTAAAGACAGCCTAACGAAATTCGTAGAAAGAAGTAGGTCTTCGCGAGTGCCGCGGAGTTCTTGTTAGGGAAGGCGCAAACCGAGCCTGAACTACGGCGAGGATAATTGATGGGTAGAGGAGTTCGCACTGTGCCGCGTCTCTCTAATGAGAGCGCTGTACCGTTGCCTGGCGCCGACAATGTCTGTAATCAGAGGACGCTTGCGAGGCCAACGCTTCGTTAGGGGACGGGAAGCGACGCTCGGCGAATGTAGGTTGACTGCCGACCGAGGAACGACGAGTCGCGAAGTTATTGTGCTATGACTTCTTCACACTTACTTCGAATTCTTTCTCTTCCTTCTTCGCAGGTTGAGAAAAACTGAGCTTCTAATTCGCTTCTAATTTGCTTCTTGCCTTTTTTGTTTCTTTTGTGGCTGCACGCACATCTTAAGATTTATACGTCCTATTCATCTAAAATAGAACCTCACTTCAGTGCTTCCATGCAAGGCACAGTGTAGTATCTTATCAAGGTTTTGATGAAGCATACAGCTTGTTTCTTTTCTTTTTCTTTTTTTTTTTGTCAACCTTTCTTAAAGAGAGAGAAAACTTCTAATTAGCATAATAATCAGTAAGAATTCGCAGGAGCTGTGTGGTCGGTGCCCCTAGTCCAGGGCTCCGCTGGCAGCAGCTGACTTTCGGACTAGCTGGATAATACAGGCTTGCTGGTCCAGGTTGTCGCTGGTCAGGGCCGCCTCCCACTGCTCGTGTGTCGGGCATGGCACTAGTAACGTTGGGTCAGGTTTGTCCTGGCATTCCCAAGAGATGTGATAGAGTGTGGGGCTTGCACCGCACCAAGGACAGTAACTCGTGTATTTTGTTGGGCTTATCTTATTTAAAATGTGAAGATTAGGGAATGTGTTTGTATTTTTCTCCAGTTTATAGCGTCCGAGGAAGGAAGTTGTTTGTGTGGTGGTGAGAAAATTCTTCTTTCTAACCGTAGGTGTTCCAGCCTGTCGCCGTAGGGTCCTAGGAGAGGGGTGGGATAGGGATGGGGATCCGCCTGGTTTGTGAGAGCTCGGGCTAGATCATTCGCTAGCTCATTTCCTTCTAGGCCTTCGTGTCCAGGTGTCCGTGTAATTGTGTGCATCTGGGAGATGGAACGTAATATTGCACACGCTCTTCTGGGAGGTTTTCCGGCCAGGTAGTCCCTGCAGGCTGGTTGGGAGTGTGATGACTTCTTTTGGTGGTCTTGTGTTTTTATGGTGACGGCTATTGCCAGTGATTCCGCTTCCGCAGGATCCTTGGCATAGATCGAAGCCTGAATAATTGGCCTCTTCTGGTGGTCAACTGCAGCTATTGTGAACTTGCCAGGCTCGCCGTAAGCCCCTATGTCCACGTAGACAATTTCCGCGTCTTTAGACAATTGTTTTTCCAATGATTTGACTCTGGCTTTCCTTCGACCCTTCTGTAACTCATGGTGCATGTGCTTGGGTATCGGGTTCACATAGATGTTGTTTCTTGTGGATGTCGGAATTTGTGATTTGATCTCAGAAGTTCTTAGTGCCTGCCATAGCCCTAGTTTTGACAGGATTTCCCTACCCGCCTGCGTTGTTGTTAGGCGTTGTTTCTGACTCTCTAGAACCGCCTCCTTGAGCTCCTCGAAGTTGTTGTGCACTCCGAGTGCCCAAAGACGTTCCGTTGATGTTGTTGGCGGGAGGTTTAGGGCCGTTTTATAGGCTCCTCTTATGATAGTGTCAATGGGCCTTTTATCAGTGATTCTAATTTCGTGATATGGGAGCCCGTGGGTAATCCTGCTAACGACTAGGGCTTGTACAAGGCGGAGGGTGTCCTCCTCCCTCATCCCTTTCCGGTGCCAGGTCAGCCTTCTAATCATTCTCGAAATTTGGTTTACTGTGGTTTTGAGTGTTTTGATTGTATAGTCCACTCTCAAATTGCTTTGCAACCACAGCCCCAAAACTCTGATCTTGTCCTTCTCTTGAATTGCCTGGTCTCCTAGAGAGAGCTGAATTTCTCCTGGGGACTTGTAATTTCTTCTGTGTAGCCTGATAAGTTCGGATTTTTCTGGGGAGCATTGAAGACCGCTCTCCCCGGCAAATTCCTCGACTAGGTCTATAACGGCTTGCAGAGCTTCTTCTTTTTCCTTTCTTAGAACTTCAAGCTTTGAAATGTTCGGAACACTCCTAGTTAAGAAACCTGAGATTCAAGTTTCTGAAATGAGGACGTCCGTGTCTCGTGATAGATCTGCCTTAGTGCTAACGTCCGAAACTATACCGTGTAGAAAAAGAGGGCTGTCGAGATTTGGAACGGAATAACGAAATGGTTCGGAAGCGTAATGAGGAAAGATGAGAATACGTGGACAAGAAGGTGGAGAGGATGGAGGTAGGAAATGTGCAACGAGGGTTGGGCCGTGTAGTATGGCAGATTGTCACAGTGGAACATTTCGAAGCGAAGAGGCTGCAGGAAAGAATTGTTAGGGCAAGGCGAAAACCAGATAACGCATGAAAAAGCTGTTTTATAAACAAAATAAATAAGCGCAATTTACGAAGTAAGGTGTTGTACTGCGTTCTTCGTGAACTTTCTTACCGAGCTGTGGTGAACGCTGCGTGTCTGGCACACCTATGCGTTTTGCCTGTTCCAACTCTTTTGCTTGGCTGCCTGTGTCACGTGCAAATGGATCGTATATCACTTTGACGTCGCCGTGACTATTCACACGGGTGAGAACAGGCAAATTAGTAGAACCGTAATAGCCAGGCAAGTGCAATTGGATGGTGAGCTTGCGAGCTTAAAAAAAGAGAAATAATTGCAGCGGTTTAACGTGGCTAAACCGAGTATGTAAGCGACGTTGGCGTTGTCTTCTTGCCTTCACCTGCCAGGGGCACTCTTGTGAGGAGAACGTTTATGCAGCTTGCCCAAGTAAACAGGATCGACCATATACTATATAAAGTCCCGCTTTATAATCAAGGCTTACTAACGTACCTGCGTGGCTTAGAGGCAGCGTGTCTAATTAGCTATCTCGTGGTCCGGCTAGACCATGTGAAACAGTGGTTTCGCACTGCTCTAAAGGCGAGTTCTTTTAAACGCTGAAGAAATGATGCTCACAGCTGTCAACACCGCCAAAGATTGTGTAGTGGCGGCGGGTGAAATGCACAAATAGTGATGTGTCTAGGTGAGTGGACGTAATGCCTAGCACACTGCATTTCGCTGACGCTGGAGCATCTAGATGGACGCCCGTTGACTGAAATTAAGATTTTAGGTCCCTGGCCACGGCGATCGTTTTGCGGTGAAGGCCTCCCAGGCACTGCTCCGCTTTGCCTGGGATGTGATGTGATGTGGCATGTCTGCGATGTGACTGTACTGACTTCAATCATCCCTCTCTCACAACTTTTATATCCGCTCATCCCCTTCCCCCAGTGCAAGGTAGCAAACCGGTCGCTTTTACGGGTTAACCTCCCTGCCTTTCCTCCTCATCTTCCTCCTCCTCCTCCTCCTCCTGATTGTCGCGCGACTTCTTTGTTTTCAGCACAGTGTGCGATCTCTCGGGAAACAAAAAAATGCGTAAGAGTTAAACGTCGCACTGAGCACCAAGTTTTACGCAGTAATCGCGCGCAACCATAGTGACATCTGTCGCCTTCACCGCGACTTGGTCACGCGAGAACAGGCCTCACGTAGGCCTGCGGTGGGACCTTGAATGCGCACTACCACAAGTGGGCACTAGATAATCAGTTTATCGGCAACCCCTGCGAAATTTTAAGCGATGCCAGCTTGCGCTCCTTTTTCTGTCTCCTACTTCCCCTCCATTTTGCATTATGCCTAATGGCAAACACCTCGAATAAAAAGAAAACAGCGAGTTTTAGATGGTATTTTGTAAAGGAACGCTTTTGAATGGAGTTCACTCAGAGTTTACCTGAGGTGCGGAACTCTACCCCACGCAGCTCCAGCGCAAGCGCCACATCGGCAACGACATCGTGGCCATCGTGTTCCAGGAGGAGAACACGCCCTTCATGCCCACCATGATCGCCTCGCACTTCCTCCACTCCTTCATCGTCGTCCAGCCCATCAGGACGGGCCGCGTACATGTCAACCGCCAGAGGTGAGGGGCCCTCCCTTCTGTCGCGCGTAGCCTTGGTTAACGTGCCATCTTCAACGGCCAAAATCTAGAGAAACAGGTCGCGGTGTAAATAATGAGCCCTGGATATCTCTCTACAATGTTCAGAGCAGTGGCGCCTAAATGTTTGTTACGGATGGCTGGAGAGATTCTTCTAGGTCCCCAGTGGTGGTCCAATCATCATGCCACTTTCTAAACCATGAACTCCGGAGAACTTTGTCAATTTCACCTTAAGAGAGTCAGTAAACTTTTCCCTCGCCTAGAAAGGGACTTACGTGCGCTGTGTGGTCATTGCTATATATTGCAGGTCTTTTCAGTGCAATAAACCAGATGTAGTAGCGCCTGTCCCGTGTCCTTCCTTTTCTCTCGTGTGCATGTGTGTTTTTCTGCACTAAGAATGCCGTCTGAAGCTGAAAACCATCTAGCCCGTCTAAAAGTTCTTTTAAACCATTACGTGTAGCCAAATGAGATTTTAAAATTCCGCAAAATAACAATAATAATAATAATAATAATAATAATAATAATAATAATAATAATAATAATAATAATAATAATAATAATAATAATAATAATAATAATAATAATAATAATAATAATTGCTACCGAGCAACAAAGAAACCGGTGCCTCTAAAACAGGGCGCATCACGTGGGTTGTTCAGATTGCATTCTTCTTTTATTTTTTTTTTTTTTTCGGAAATGGTTAGAAAGGGGAGGTGGGGAGGGGGAACCATACGACATCTCCTTAGAAGTACTTCCCTGGTGACTCCGAGAATACAATGTAATTATTTTTTCTAGTAAATGAGTGATAACCGCGGTGAACTCTGAGAGCTGGGCGATTTATCTAGTTCTTTTACTAAAAGTTTGTCCTGAAAGTGATGACTACAGTTTCTGTGGTGGCTCGTGCGAGCTTGGTCTGTGCCGATTTCTCTGGCGCAGGTACCGCGTGGCGGTAACGGCGCGTCTGGACGTGCCCTTCTTCGAGCCCAAGCTACCGGTACCGGCCGAGTTCGATGCCGGACCCGAGTTTCGGGAGTTCATCCTGCAGAAGCTCATCAACGCTGAGAACGCCTCGTACCGGGCCGAGCAGTTTGCGCGGCTAGAGGTTAGCCTGAACTTCCTTTCTCTCATCGCAGGACGAATATACGCACCCGAAACCACCATCATCTTTTAGCGAATCGATGCTCTATTTGCGCAGCGCATTCTGTACCATTGCTGCCGGTCATAGCTTAGGAGGGCAAAAGGGAAGCGGGAACATTAATCATACTAGTCTTAGTAGCCCCGCCGCGGTGGTGCCGTTTTTCGATAGAGGCGACAAGTATGGCGTCCATGTGCTGTGCGATGTCAGTGCACGTTAAAGAAGCCCAAGTGGTCGAAATTTCCGGAACCCTCCACTAAGGAGTCTTTCATAGCCTAAACCACTTTGGAACGTTAAACTCTATCCAAATCAAAACATACTTGTCTTAGTGGCTCTGTGTGGAAAACAAGGGAGAAAACAAAAAGTGAGAATGGAGCAGAGAAACGCATAGAATGCGTGCATATTGATCAACTGATTGATTGGCTTTTTTGGCGCCAGAGCAATACTGTAGCCACGAAATATTTATTAGTCTATTGCTTATGTTTCTTCTACCACCTAAGGGTCGTTAGAGTGCAATGGCATATTGGTACATAGGCGCTTCGCCCGCAAAATCACGCATGCACAAATATTATAAGCGCTCTGATTGGCCTCTAGACTTCAAATAGTGAGACACTTAGCTTTCTACCGTGGTTAAATGGCTAGAAGCGGTCATTTATATTGTCTCCCTGTTCATTTGAGCATTGGTGGTGTTGTTTATGTTGCCGCCTTCGGACGAAATTGACGCATTTTGGAACATCCACTCCAAGCCGCCGTTATTCTGACCCTCGTTACCTCATTCTCGAATTTTTTGTAATAAATTTTATGGATGCTGGTAAGCCAAGCCAGTTAGCTGCCAAGAGTTTGTGTAAATGATTTAAGAAATCTCAATTTGCTTTCGTCTTTTGTTAAGAAGTCAAACATTTAACATGCTGAATTTTACCATTCCTTATTAAGCGCACCTCTGTCTTTCTTGGCGGCGGCGCAGGCACGCACTCGGTCGTCGCTGCTACAGACGCTGCACGACCAGTTGGTGGGAAAAACGCAAGACTTCTCCGGCAGTGCCAGCTTCGTGACCGGCGACGAGCTGGACGACGGGGCCTCGGCCGCCACCAACGGCGGCACGGCGGCGGCGGCGGCCTCTGGGGCCAGCTTCCTGGACGGCTTTTTCCGCAAGGCGCTCAGTGTCAAAATCCGTAGCCAATCGGTCGAGTCGAATCTGGCCAAGCGCTCCTCCTCCAGCGCCAGCAGCAGCAGCCTCACCAATACCGTTATCGGGGAGAACACGCCACTAGCCACCGGGGTGGGTGTCAGCCTGTGCACATTCGCAGATGCGCGCTTTTGCATATACACCATGCTCTCATATACACTCACATAAACTGACTGTCGCAGATACCCTCATAAGCACTCAACTTCACACACACTCGCCATCATAGATACTCATTATCATGCTTTTGCAAACACGTGGCAGATACATCTGTTCACAGATAGGCGCCCTGGCGGATAGGCGCCCTGGCGGATAGGCGCCCTGGCGGATAGGCGCCCTGGCGGATAGGCGCCCTGGCGGATAGGCGCCCTGGCGGATAGGCGCCCTGGCGGATAGGCGCCCTGGCGGATAGGCGCCCTGGCGGATAGGCGCCCTGGCGGATAGGCGCCCTGGCGGATAGGCGCCCTGGCAGATAGGCGCCCTGGCAGATAGGCGCCCTGGCAGATAGGCGCCCTGGCAGATAGGCGCCCTGGCAGATAGGCGCCCTGGCAGATAGGCGCCCTGGCATGGCGGGGATGCACTGTCGCTATTCACGGGCAGTATGGTACAGGGGTGGAAGCAGGAAAGATGAGATTGGAGACGGATTTGAGAACGTGAGCAGAGAAACGTAATTTATGTAGGTACGTATTTACAATATAGCGAATGAACAAAGAAGTTGGAGAACAGGACGGCAACCAGCCTCTGTTATGAAAGTTTCTCGAGCACCCGCTGCCTGCCTCGCTCCAGAACGCCGCTCGTGTTCCAAAAACGTTGGCGCCTTCCTTTCAGCCGGCACCACCCACTCAGTCACCCGTCACTGTCCGACAGCAGGCCCCACAGTTGCAGCTGCAATTCTTCAAGGTCGCAGGCATGGCGGCCACAGGTTCCCGAAACCCGGCTTGAATCCGATCGCCACCGGCGTCCGCGGGCCGGGCGCATCTCGGCCACGTGCAGCACGCCTTGTGCCTCTCTCTCGCTCGCCAAGCTTGTTTTCTGCCTGAAGCTGCAAATTTAGAGGGAGAAAAGGGGGAGTAGCAATATCCATCTCGGGAAACGGCGGTGCAACGCAGTCTGGCGGAAGCCTGGCTGCTGTGGCACGACAGCTCCCTGAGAGATACGCTTCCTGGCTGCAGATACACGTCGTCGCAGATAGGCACCTTCATATGACTCACACTCTCACAGTTTTACAACAGTTTTACACTTCATCGGATGACGAAGGCTTACCATGAGAGCAGCTGCAGGTTTGTCTCGACTTCCTGGTGATAGTCTATTTGCATAATTGAGAATGAGCCAGTGGGGCAGCGGTTGAGAACAGCATAGAACCACTGGATTAGACTATAGCGTTAATTCACTGAGCTTTATTTTTGGACAGTGCTCCCAGCACACCTTGTTGTACACTGTTAGCAGGCTTTGTTGCAAGCAGGGCGTTACTGCAGTGAAGCACTCACCTTGCTGTACACTGTTAGCAGGCTTTGCTGCAAGCAGATGTTACTGCAGTGAAGCAAACTTACGAGAAATGTTCTTGCCCTTATTCTCTTCCCAGACACCTAAAGCTCAGAGCTCGCGGAATGTCAACCAAGGATCGCCTTCACAAGGAAGCGGCCGTCGGTGAGTCAGCGGTTCTGAAATTATTTTTTCTCTTACTATACAGGGCTAAAGTTGGCCCAACAAACCTGTGAGTAGTGCTTATGTATGGTGTTTGGAGATGTTTTTAGTGGTAATAATACTTGCTCCAATATATGCATGTCAAGATACATTTTCTACGACTTGTAAAATACCAGACAAAGGGAATTACATTCTTTATTCCTTTCATTGGTTAAGTTTCCACACTGCAAAAAAAAATAATCGTTTGGCGTGTCCTTGGCTAACCTCACTGACTTATGATATGTTAGGATAACCACTTCAAAATCAGCTAAACTTTTTACACAGCAGTTTCAACACCTAGGCAGCCTAAGCGAAACTTGTGTGACAAGTAGAGTGATTTCCACTGCTTGTCAGCATCGCGCCATGTGCAGTATAGAAAAACTCTAGCCTTGTAAACCACGCTTAAACATTTTCTGAAGGTAGCCATGGAATCAGTCATGGCTGAGTCAGCACTAACTCAATCAAGACTTTAAGCCTGAATATTCATTTACAATACACAGGTTAAATAAACTTCACTCGGTGACAGTGCTACTTGCATATTCCTGTTCAAGCGCCAAACACGTAAAAAATGGTGCTCACCACAGGTCTGAAGAATGCGCGGATTAGCACAACTCTTTTGGTAGTGTTATAACAGTGTGACAAAGTTGGTTCCTAACGAGTCAACCCTCCTAAACACATCTGCTTTCGCTGCGAAGCACGATCACTGCCGCTCGAGCTAAGGCTGCGCCTTGCTAACCGCGTTTAACAACACACAACGCGTATATAGTTACACGGGGCCTCCCTAACAATGCGGCAGGCTCGACTTCCCGACGGTCACTTCCCTGTTGGGCATGAGCCGGCGGCGACCCAACAGCAGCCCCACAACACCCGTATCCAGCCCCGAGACACCACCCTCACTGGTCAAGTCCCAGCAGGGCTGCCAGTTGCAGCAGCAGCAGGGCGGCGGCTCTGGGCCCTGCGCCGAGTCTGACACCTCTAGTCTGAACAGCGTCGAGTCCGACCTGGGCCTCAGCGGTGCCTACAGCTCGGTGCCTCCGGAGATCCCGTCGCGGAACTCCCGCTCCCTGCTCATCCAAGCCACGGCGGCGTCGGCGGCCAGCGGCGCAGGATCGCACGCGGAGGGTGCTTATCCTAGCGCTGCTTCTGCACGTTGGTTGGTGCCTCGATGCATGTGTACACCTACCCCTGTCCCCCTTGCCTGAACGGCCGCAGCCCCTTTGCCTGCTCCTTACCTTCTTCTTCTGTCGCTGCCCCGCTTTTATCTGCATCTGCTGCGGCCTCTGCTTGAATTGGACCGAATCGCTATGCCCAGGTTATCTTGAAGGCTGAACTGCACGCTTCGTATCACTTTTTATTGTGTTTAATCGCTCTTGTAGTGTGGCACTAGTGTGCAAAGACGCTAGACATCTAACATCGGAGCTTAATCAACGTGAATCGCTTTCCAGCGAGCATCGCCAAAAAAAAGTAGCTGCGCATGTCATGAAGCGTACTGCTATCACCCGTTGCCTAAGTACTTGCATTAGCCTAAACCAACCCAGTGCTACCGAACGCAGCTAAACGAAAACCCTGTCTAGCATAGTTAAGAAGTGCTTGAGACTGGGCTAGTTGGAACATCTTCTCATAAATGCTGCGCCTTAACCTCAGCGTTTGTCCAGTTCCTTTGTCCGTGTACAACTAAGCAGCGCAGCATTTATGAGAAGTCTAGCATAACCCTGCGTTTATATGTACCGGCGGAATCGCGCGTATAAGAATCGTACGTAACAAATAAACGTCCACAAATAACGAGCTTCGACTTGATGCAGCATTCCTGTTTTAATTGCGTTTTTTTTTTTCTTTTTTTTCTGTCGCAGGCGAGGTAGCCTCGCTCTGCTTTGATGGAAGCCGTCCGTGCGCGTTTTCCATGCTTTGCAAACACCTGGTCCATGGTCAAGCGGTTCAAGTTTTGCATTCGCCGCTTCTCACGAACAGCGTTACAGAAAATATGCATCGGCGATTCATTTTTATTCATGTGGAGGTAACGTGAAAGCATACACCTCCCACCCCGCGTTTGTAGCAATGAGGGGCATATTATAAAATACCTCTAGTCTTGTCTTAGCCGTGCATTTCGCTATATCCGAGTATTTCGTATCCCCCGCCTCTCCCCTATAGGAGGGATGGGGAGATTTCTCCTTTGTCTATTTTACCATCTGTGTTCAACCGCGGCAGGTGCCTCTTTGTTGTTCGAACCGTTGTAAGTTGCAGGTAGATTTTCTCGGTTGAACACCGAGCGTTTTATTTCACGGGCCACTTTGTGGCCTACGTGACTATGCCCCAAAGTTACATGACACCAGGCTTAACAGAGAAGTCTGACCTCTAAATCTCGGTACCTTGACAGACGTCACGGACCTCTTGGTGACATACGTGACAATGCCCGTCACATGGTGATCACCAGGTTTACACAGGAGTTTCACCTCTAAATCTCGTGAGGACCTTCACAGTGGTCACGGGCCATTTGGCGGCCTACGTGATTATGCCCCAAAGTAACATTGCGACCACCAGTCTTAACGCAGACGTTTGACCTCTAAATCTCGTGACCTTGACAGTGGTCACGGTCTTGCTTGTGTTGTGAAACGTCTTATTTCACGACTCACTTTGTGGCCTACGTGACTATGCCCCAAAGTTACATGACACCAGGCTTCTTTAAATATAGTGATCTTGACCTTAACAGGTCACGGGCCACTTGGTGGCATACGTGACTATGCCCCAAAGTCACACGGCAATCATCAGGCTTAACACAGAAGTTTGACCGCTAAATCTCGTGACCTTGACAGAGGTCACGGGCCAGTTGTGGCATACAAAAATAGCTGTGGCTCGCCGATAAAAAGAAATACCGCATCTGTTTTGACCGGTGGCGGCGTGGTGGTCGTTTTCTGTAGGCGACGCAAACTAGGCGGGTGCTCTGCCGGTGGAGCCGCAGTAGGTGCTGTAGCTTCGCTGGCTTCGCCTTCGATCTCGACTAAAGGGCGGCTTCTCAGCGCGCTTGGCGTTGAAGGGTTGTTGCAGCGGCGACATATATTTTAGTTCATTATACCTCGCCTTTGCCCAAACGTCACACCATCTGACCCTCCTGTATCGCGCTCGGCCGCATGCATTATGCTACCGAGCTGCGCTATGCCCCACGACAACGTGATAGCTCATCTTTCATAACCATCGTGACCAGGAACGGTCGCGAACAGAATTGCGTGTAAAGGACCTTGGCGCGAGAGAAAACGTCAGCGCGCCGCACGATCGGTTTGCGTCGACTGCGGAGGCATATAGCGAGAACGCTCGGCGGTGGTGCACAGATGTCTTGGCAAATGCCTCTGTAGGACTCGCATTTCATATGCTTGCTGCTGGACACAGGTATAAAATAACAAACTAATCTATCGTCTTTAATTTTAAATGCGCTTTTCTAAGGTTTGCATCACACCAAAACCCCACCGCTGAAAGGAATCTCTGTAACTAGTCGAGACAGTGTAACTTAAAGCAGTAATTTCGCCACGTAGGACTTATCACGAAACACCGCCCTAAGCATGAAAATTTGAGAACTGCATTGCAACTGGGCTGGCGAAAACCCAGTGTTCTAAATTAGCTCAGGGTTCCGGCCAATTCGGGCATGCGGGAGAGAGTCTTATACAGCAGAGTGAAGATCGGGCAGGATCGTAGGGAACATATGTGACCCGCATCTGACCTGTAGTTCACTTTAACTTTATTTTAATAGCTTATTGGCTCGGCCGCTTTGTATACCTTCGCCACCGAACAACTCTGATGCCAAATTGAGAAGCGTTTGTACAGCTGGAACAAAAAGTTCCCGCCCCTGTTGAGGAGGATGACATCACCGCGCCGGCGCCCACAGAAGTGACTTTGTTTTGTTATTTAATGTACGCTGCGCTGTCCACTGTAAAGATAGAATTATTCGCCATGTGGCACGGGCTTCTGTATTTTCGCTGTAGTCGAGAGTACTGCAGCACTGGACGGAGCTCGACCGACGCCGGATCGGCGCTTGTAAAGAACCGGTTTTCCCGGCCGTATCCATGCAAGGCGGACTTTTTTCGCCAAGCATAGCAACTAGGAAAATCAAGATTTAATCTGAAAAAAAAAAAAAAAAAAAAAAAAAAACGAGGTAACCTATTCCTTCGTTTTGAGCATTCGGTGAGTTAACAGCGAGGCAAGCCCGCAGCGGCATTGGCTGCCGATGAACGGAGCCAAGTTGAGAACCATGGCCAAAGCGGCAGCGACCGAGCGGCTGTCGCTTCCAATAGTTAAGCGTCCGAGCGAGCCGCCATGTTTTGTGACAGCTATCGTTGGCGGCTCTGATCGTGGGTAACTCCTATTTCCGCATAACGCCCGGTACGACCACCCAAACACAGTGACGCCCATGCGGATGTCATGGTGAAAATAGGCATCGTGTCGGTCTGTCTTACGCAAGGGCGTTCATAGCTCGTTTGGCCAAAAAGCTGTCAGTGTAACCTAGTTTCAGCTTGGATTTGCTTGGGAGTTTTCGGAAATGTTCGGAACGTGGTAGCGAAATTGGTGGCCTATAGTTGAAGTGGTGTCCCTTCCCTTACGGCGCGATTGAGGTTTCTGCTGAGAACTGTGACAAATATTGAGTTTTTCTTTTCCTACAATCCAATTTGCAAATTGAGTGTAGGTGTCCACTGTATACTAGGTTCGGCTCGGGTTTTGTCGGCAGTGTTTGAAACGTGACAGGAGATTGTCGAAAGATGTCGGTATGGAGACCTGTAGTTGAGGCGGTGTCCTTTTCCTTACGACGCGGTTCAGGTGGGAACCGAGAATTTTCTTTCCTTTCCTGATAAAAATAAAAATTGGAAATTTAAGTTTAGGTGTCCACCGAAACGTGAAGCAAATACTGTGCCTCATTTTTCCCAAAAACTAACTTAAACAAAAGTATAAAAAAACCGCGGAATGAAAAGGTCCTATCGTGTCTACTCTTAAGGCGAATCTTGAGTGTTCCACTAACTTTTTAGATACATGCATGTGTAATCCCGCGGTATCCCGCGGAATCTGTATACTTTGTGGGGCAGCGTTCCCAGGAAGCGCCAACCTGGTGACTTCATTATGACGTCAGTTCCAGTTATTAGGCATGACCGGATGCGACGTCATGATGTCACGACTGGTCATGACGTCACCAGGCGATGACGTCAGTCTCGCGGTATCCCGCAGAATATCGCGGACACTTACGCTAACGCACGAGCACGAAGGCGAGTCATGAGCCATTAAAGGCTTTCGCCTTAAGAACGAGGTCATCCGCCCTTTTGCACACTTCATTGGATTAGCGTTAGCACATTGCCTCTGAGCCACAAGAGCTAAGGTTTAAAAAAAAAAAAAACATTTGCCTTAAGTGTTGCATGCTTCAATTGCAGACTCGTTTGTTGTGTCTGAGTTGTTTTGAGCTGTACTGGCTCGGTGCCTTTCCTCTCGCCGTATTTAGCTGTTTTAAAAAGCTGGGTTTCATGGAAGTCTTGACACCGAGCATGCTTAACCTTTCTTTTTCGGGATGCATGAAAAAAAACAAAACAAAAACCTCTTTGCATGCTGTCCAGCCCTTTACGTCCTGCATGCCTTCGAGTGTGCGCGGAACGATGCATCCAGCGTTTTCGTGTGTGACTTTTTTCCAACAGGTGCCGATACCATCCAAGGTTACCAGGACCAGATCGAGAGTCTAGCACAAGAACTAGCACGTATGAAGAGGGAAAAGTTTGACTGGCTCAAGGACAAAGCGGTGAGGGTCTCACGAGGCAATGAACATATTTGATGCCTGGCAATGACTTTGTCTTCAGCTATCTCCAGGGGCGACTCCAAGCCCATATTTCTGTGACACCTTATATTGTACGGTATTACTGCGTGGTGTTTTAAGGTACTGTTACGGGCATGCTAATCAGGACAGTTTAAGCTTCCGGTGCATTGCAAAATTTTGCTTCGAAAGTTTTTCTTTCATTCTCATCGATTAGTTAAAAACGCCACGGTAAACCAGTGGGCTGCATTTTTAAAACAACTGTGAGACAACTGTCGAATACTGTAAGATGCTTTTTTGAAAATGTTAGTCGAAATTGCCGAATGTTTCGACGTGTAGTGAAATTTTGCTGCTGAAATTTACCTGCGCTCACAACGAGGAATCAAGACAGCCGCAAGAAACCAGTGGTATGCGTATTCGAGAATATTCAGCAACAAATTGTAAGACTGCCGGGGGAAGATCTGCGGACATATTGATTGCTTTTTGCAGTTATAGAGTATGCGAAAATATTACATTCGAGTACTCACTGTCACCTAGCTATTTGCTCCGACGGATGGCAAAATGCTTTTTATTTTACCATGATAGCTGCTAGGGATAGTTTCTCCCTAAAACAGCCTGCGTGCTAAGCACTGCTGATATGAGCAACGACCGAGCTCGGCACTACAGGCGAACACTGATAGCTGCTAGGAATAGTTCATATCTAAAACGGGCTGCGTCGTAAGCACTGTTCCTATGAGCAGTGTCTGAGCTCGCCACCATAGGTCAACAGTGATAGTTGCTAGAGATAGTTCCTCCTTGATGCAGCTTACGTCCCATGAGCAATGACTGAGCTCGCCACCACAGTTGAACAGTGACAGCGCCTAGGGGTAGTTCCTCCCTAAAACATCTTGCGTCATAAGCACTACTGCAATGAGCAATGACCGAGCTCGCCACCACAGAACAACACTGATAGCAGCTAGGAATAGTTCCTCCTCAATGCAGCCGACGACGTCGTAAGTACTGCTCCCATGAGTTCGCCGCCGCAGGTGAACAGTGATAGCTGCTAAGAATAGTTCCTTCCTAAAACAGCCTGCGTGGTAAGCACTGCTGCAACGACCGAGCTTCCCATCACAGTCAAAAAGTTCTTTGGTTAGCAGTGGATAGGGAGGGACATGGGGGCAGGGGGAACAGGAAGGGTGGTAAGGAGAAGCACACGTCGCATCAAAGCAAGCACCACATGCGCGAACATGGCGGCTGTCACTGAGTTGACGCATTACACAGTGCAGCCCTGTAATGCAGATATATCCTGTACGTCGTCCAATTTGTTTTATTTTTGCAGGTCATCCAAGCTGAAATGCAGAAGCTTACCGACAAAGAAGTGCGGCTCACGACCGACCTCTCGCTCGCTAAGCGCGAAGTGGCTCGGCTTTCGAAGCTTGTCTGATACCCCGGCGGCAAGCTCTCTGTCGGAGCAGATCCTTCACCGCATCACTGCTAGTCAATTCCTCGGCAGCGCCCCGCCGCGGCAACAGCCGCGGTCTGTGCGCCGCTCAACGAGCGTATATGCCAAAAAGAGAGTTATTAATAGGAAATTTGATGGTAGAAACGTCATCCGCGCCGGACCCTCGTGTTTTATACAAGGACAAGGCCTTCATCTCCTCTTCTTCCCACGCACGCCGAGATTGCACCACAAGCGACCCTCTATGGACTGTTTCGTGAACGGGAAGTCCTTCTGCGTTCTTTTAGAGTTTAATTTATGTGGTATGTGTGCAATACTTGCTGTCACTGTTACATTTGTTTCGCTACTTTTTTTTAATTCTGCGCATGCTTTACTACATTTCAAAAGCAGTTGTGAAGAATAGCATTGTAGATTAGCAGCTCATTGTCGGTTTGTTGATACACTAAGTAAGAAAAATTTTAGAGCATTTGACCGACTTAGAAGTTATGACGACACCGCGTGTGGTGATAATTTGTTCATATGTTTTAGTGTATCTTGTCCAGAACTTTTTAGCATTTTAACATTGAACATTCTCCCTCAGTTCGTGGGCGTTTATGAATTTTGATGGGCTTGATATGTTTCATTGTTGTTGTTCTTCATGCCAGAAGCATTTGGACGGATTTCTGAAGAATTAAGCAAAACAGTGTTTTACTTCCGAGTCCGAAATATCACCATCCTTGGTTGTGCGTGGTGATGCATTTTAGGAACCGGTGATTTGTTAAAAGTGAAGCTTTTAAGGATTTAGTTCGTTGCCTCGCACGTTTTATTTATTGACGCGATAGCGTTAAAGGCCCGGTTATCCAGAAAGTTTGGTGTCGATGTTGTCGACCTTGTGAGCATTGTGGCAGGTGAAATGGCCGCGCACTGATTGGCCATCGGTTTGTGTGACGTTACGAGGTCACGTGACATGGCAGAATTAACAGGGAATCCAGTCCTCCAGGGGTCTAATTACGCTTTGATCACGTCAGAAAACTATCACAAACCTGTCAATCAGCCCCCACTCATATTTGTCGACACTTCCGCCGATCAGAATCGACCAATAGTAGTGCGGCTAGCTGTTCGGTTTGTGACAGGTTTGTGACAGTTTTTGCTATGTAATTGGAGTGTAATTCGGACTCAGGACCCTGGTTCCCTTGCTATGGCGATTTCCTCTGGTCGCGTTGGAGCAGATTTTCTTGTTCCGCGACGAGGAGTTCGAATCTAACTGGCCGACCAATGTAGGTTGCTCGTATTCCGCTGGTAGTCTGGAGCAACTCGGAGCGCTCTAGCTTGATCTGTCGACCAGTGCAGAGACAGCTCCCGCCGGAAGTTCTAGTCGGCTATGTCGTCACTTCTGGAGGTTGCGCGACTCTCTTTTTTTCGCCAGAAGGGGGGGGGGGAGGGGGGGGGGGGTATTTTAGTGGTTACAGAAATATCGGCAGAGGATACTGGCCATCGCCATTCTTTTTGTGTGCATGTATATCGCAGTCATGTCTACAGCGTTAAAAGAGTACGAACGCAAGTTGCAAAGTGCTACATCAATCGTAACACATTTTGGGGCTCGGATGCAACTCAACATCCGAAACCGGTTAAGCTCTACTCCCGCCGTGCACTCTGCATGTTTCGTTGGCCGATCAAGCCTAATTCGCTCGGGTCTAGGTCCCCCTGTTCTGATTCGGGCACCCAGCTCCAAGCGACCAGTGGAAATCGCCATTAGGCACGCTGCCCCTACGCCACGCAAGCGCCTTTGTTCGGGTGGATTAAAGCTGGGCTTCATACCTCTGCCGAGTGGTCATTCATAAAACGTGGTATCTTAAGAGTATGTTAATTAGAATGTGTGGAATAACAGAGGTACAAATTAATATATTGGTAATCGAACGAGTAGCAAAGTGCAAATACGCGAACGAGGATTGGCAAAGAGATCCTGAGACTGGAGCCAATAACGCTATCGCGTCACGTCATTAAAAGTGGAGCTTAAGAGTCCCCCGTATATTTGTTCTTTCTGTTGGCGACATACTTCACTTCTCTGTTCTTCATTCTGCGGCGCAAACGCCCGAATGGACCTGGTA
This sequence comes from Amblyomma maculatum, assembly GCF_055883805.1. Taxonomy (NCBI): domain Eukaryota; kingdom Metazoa; phylum Arthropoda; class Arachnida; order Ixodida; family Ixodidae; genus Amblyomma; species Amblyomma maculatum. Next base: position 169,917,066 of record NC_139346.1, on the reverse strand, counting down.
TGCTTTCTTGTATACGTATGCCTTACGTGCTGACCATAAGGTATCTCAGCAACGAGCCCTCACTTAACTATTTCCGCTCTTTGCTTTGAACCTTTGCGTATTGTTTCTTTTCTTGTTCTTCTTTTTTTTTTTTTTTTTTCGCGTGCTTCGAAACGTCGCATACCACGGTAGCTTGCACTTTCCGCTGTCGGAGGACATCTCGTTCCCGTTCGGCTGTCTCTTTACAGAAGGTGTTGTTCATTGCCACACGGCCATTCATCCGTTTTGACATGTCTGTATATAAAGATGAGAACTGTTTGCATTTCACTCCGTCGGGCGCTGGGTGTACGCGCACGCTGCAGACGCGAGTCGACGCACCCTCTTTCCCGTTTACCGACTGTCAGTCGGGTTATATGCGTGGGATGTCCCTCATGTTTCTCATTTGCAATTCAGCTGTGTAATCTGTAAGCGCGTGCCCATGGTGGCCAGGTCTTGAGTCGGTCGGCGCTTTTTTTCAGCCATTCGAGACTGTCCCTGTCTCTCTCTCTCTCTCTCTCTCTCTCATGTCACTGTTCAAAGTACCGTGCGCATGCGCATCAAACTGACTTCGTCTGAGCACTGCGTACGCTATGTTCTGGCATGCACGTAAGGTGGAAACCATGTCAGGAATGTTGTTTTCAGCATTACACACGTCTTTGCGAATGGAAAGCAAAAAAAAAAAAAAAAAGTAATCCCTGTCTCACAAATGTGTGGTAAGTTATGATCTCCTCTCAATGAGACGAAAAGAAACGAAGATAAAAAGATCAAGTTAATGTTTTCACCGGTTCTCTAAAGTTCGGCTTCGATCTCGCGTACTCCTGGCTAAGACCGCATCGATTTTTGTAGAAAGCGTGTTGAATTTCAGCGAAAGTGTTATGCGTGATTTTGAGAGAGCGTGTATAGGGTAGGAGATTCCTCACATGTTCAAAGTAGATGGAGTGTTCTGAGTCTAGGTCGTATAGAGTCTAATACCACCCAGCGAACCTCTCGTGTGTCTAGTTGTATATTCGCAAAGTCGTTCTGACGCTCGTTATTTACCGCGCGCTACACATGACGATGAGCTTTTCTGAATCTCTTCTATACGTAGCTGTGACGTTTTCGTGATAGGTTTGTGACTACATTGAATTCTACGAATGGGAGAAACCGTTTTTAGATTTCCTATTGTAGTTCGTAACGCTGTACATGTAGTTGCGTATACCAGTCTGCGTGCAATAGGCTTAAGTGCATAATAACAGCCGTGTGCATAGTGACGAAGACTGCTTTGGTCCAGAGCATAGGGGAGACGCTGGCCTGTGACAAGATCTCCATCGCCAAGTATTTGGTCTTCAGTTTGCGTCTAGCAGTTGTCATATGGCGATAGTGCACCGGAAAGAATCGTTCCCTGCAGCGTTATAGATTACGGGGCCCTTCTGCACACTCGAGCTATGGGCAGCGTAGATCTTAGGTGGAAGACCATACTCAAAAACTCTGACAAGACAGACACGCTTTCACATTAGTCCTAAAGATAGCAATCACTGTGTGACGCCTGTAGTGTGCTAAACATTTGACCCCTTCCTCCAGCAACTGCGCCTAGACGAATGAAACCTAGATTATTCGTCACCTAGACGAAGTGTCTGTGTAGTTTTTTCTCCACCTAACTTGCCTGGCATACTCTCCTCTTTGCGTTTCTCGCGTGTCGGTTGTTAGGACAGCGGCACGCGTACATCTGCTGATTACTATTCTACAAGCACTCGTGGCATTAGCGTTCTGAGCACGTAACTGCAGACCCCCGCCAACCAACCGCCGTGACGCGTAGTTAAGATAAGACGTGGGATAGCTGAGGGAACCAAAAGCAGCGGTGTGAAACGCCGTTTACAATTCTATATAATATTCTTTTTGTTCGGATATTCTGCGTGTTGGGTACTACGCTCTCAGCCTTTTGATTCTGCTTAGTGTCTCATAACATGCCGTGCATGCAGTACGCGAGACGGACGTTATTCAGCTATTGGATTACCCAACCGACACGGGAAGGCCCTTATCTGCTCTTCACAATAGTTAGCAATGGTGGAACCTACGTTCCCCGCGCGCCTGCAATAAACGGGCTTTGAACGTAATCAAAATTGAATTTGCCAAAATTCACATAAAAATTTCCTTAGACACCGTGGGTCACCTTCTCAGGATAAGCAAGGCTATTGCGAAGCGGGTTGGAAAAGGTAACTCGTCAGAACGAAGGTAAAAACTGAGACAGCAGCGTGCGGACTTCGCGTTTTCGTTGATTTTTGCGAGCGCAGCTGTATCCTCGTTTCAGAGTACTGCGGGGGCATTCAATCGGTCGTGTTGTGTAAGTATCGGATTTTGTCTTATGGTACCTCTTCTTCTTAACGGCAGCAGTATCGAAGCGACCGTCGGTTCTTATATATGCTTTTCCTTGCTATCGTCAGCGTAAACAGTTGGACAGCAATTTTCACTCGAGATTTTGTTTTTGTTTTGTCACGTCGCTCCAGGTGTTCGCGACGAATTTAATTTTCCACCGAAGCACGGAACCCGAGTTTTGACTGTTATACGTCGTTCGCAGGAACTGGTGGGACAGCCGTCAGGCGCATGCTGTTCGGATCCCAATTTGTAGCGAAATGGTTACCTGCAATGTCGAGCTAAAGAAGGTAAAAACCGCTGCCGAGCAGGAACAGATGGGGTACGTTTGTGGAAAGAGGCAATAATAGTGACATTTCTCTGTTGTCCCTGTTTTGCCGGCGCTATTTCGTCGACGACAGTGGTTTTTCTTTTTTTTTTTTTTTCTGCAAACGACAGAGGCAAAAGTTCCAGAACTTCCGTAAACAATTCGCAGCTAACGTGAACTTAAAATGTCACCCCCCTCCCCCCTTCCCCCGCACACATTATTTTCTTTCGATGTATCTTTCGGTGCGTTTGTAGATATCGCGGAGCATTTCTCTGTGCTTAACTAGGCAAGCCTTTAGGATTTAGCGTAGGATATCAAAACAGAAATCTGGTTAATTAAGATTTGTCAGTGAAGCTTTGTAAAAATATTTGAATTCCAATAACGAGAAGTTCAAATATCTATACGCCAGTTACGGGGTGTGCAACTGTGCACGTCAAACAATGCCTGAAGTGTGCATTCTTTTATGGATCGTGTGGGATCGACTCTGTGGAGCCCGAAATCGACTGCGACAGAGGGTTTGGGAAAGGAAGTTGGGGTTTGGCTTCGAAATTTGCCACTGAAGCACCGTCACGTCCAGTTGTCCACTCTTCCTTGACTGTTAGGCTCGGATATAGGTGTGGACTAAACGGACTTTTTTTTTTTTTTTTCGTCGCTTCCGGTTTCCAAGTTGTGTCTGCGTGCGGTGTTTTCGCGTGGGAGTGAACGAAGTATCGAGTGTAGTGCACTTGTTTAGCACATGGCACGTTTCCTAACGCATGTATATTGTGAGATAACAAAAGGAACTTGAGAAAGTAGGCAGTGTTAAGAAAAAAAAAAGTCAAATGTAGCGTTTTCAAAGTGTGTGCGGCTGTTGGCTTGCTGTATGCTAAGAGTTATCACTGTACCTTGCACTAGAGCGTCGTGGTGTTTTTAGTGCGTCAGTTTAAAGCGAACTTTGCCGGAGTAGTTACGTCTAATCTTGAGAGTGACACATTGAGCTGTATTCTATCTGTGTGGTTTCAGTAACATTTCTGCAATAGCACGCGTGCAGATTCCAAAGACAAGACCTTTAAAAGCTGAAATGAAGCTGGTACGCAGATGATAAGAGTAATAAAGTGTAAGGCTTACGTTTCTCTAAGAACCATTGGTTGCAGAAAAAAAAGCGTCCTTTTTTTTTTTCACTTTCATTCAGATTATGGGCACACTTTACAGAACCTCCAGATCATTTGTTTAAGAACTAATAACTGATGTCCTCCTGTCTGTGGTTTATGCCTGATTTATGTTGCACAGAATTATTGATCGTCTCTCTGCGTCCTTTTAAAACGTTGATTAGTAGGTCTATTCGCGCAAGGCGCGCACAGGCCATCCTTGTTGATCCGGCGCTGGGTTCATAATATAAAACAATAACACATGTAATGCATTAAACCAAGGCAGATCTATCAATGTTGCGCTTGTTTTGGTTTGTTAGCTTATTGTTGTAATCATGAAGACTTCACAGCCGAACCTACAAAACTAACCGCACAAAGTTTTTCTTCTGGACAAAACACCCGGTGTTACTATGGGCCTGTCGAATTGCCCTACTTGTCATCCCTGCTACTGTCTCGGCGAACTCAAGTTAGCAAACGTCTTTAAGAAAGCCACGGACGGGAGTGATTCGATTCTGTGCATTGTTTTCTGCCTGTAAATATTTGTGTCAGTAGCAAATATTCGAAGTACTGTTCTGAGCGATGTGATTTCTTTGGAGACGGGGAAAGTCATCACTCCAGTTTAAAAAAAAAAAAAAAAGAAAGGTATTTCTGCGAATGAAAAATGGAAGCGGGGTACAACGGAGTCGTTCATGCTGACCGTTGCGTATGTGTGTCATGGAAAACAATCCTTCACTATTTTGTGCCTTGAATCTGAAGTCGTATAGCGGTCATTCTTTGCCTAACCATTAGATGGTGAAATCCGAAACTTGAAATTTGTATGGTCCGAGGTCGGTATGCAATCATAGGTTCAAAAATATGAATGATGCCAAGATGTTCGAGACAGCATAAGACATCTAAATCAAGATTGATTAATAAATTATGAAAAAAAAAAACTGTGGACCGCTGCTTCGGAGTAGCAACAGATATGATAAGGCGACACGACGGCCTGAATAGCGAGCTGAGGTAGGAAAAAGAAATCGTCGTTGACAGCCCTCCGCACCACACGCAAGCATGTGGATAATTCTTGCTAGGGTTATTCTAGTAGTAGGAGTTGCCGTTTTTTTTATTTCCTTCTTCATTCTGACCTGAGCAGAACAAACGGAAGCTGCGAAAAATCCATCGATGACGCGTTAAACATCGAGCTACGGTAGAAGAAGTGCTCTCGGAATAGCGAGGCTTGACGCGAACAACTGGCTGTTTCGAATTGCTGAAGTTTCGGCAGGCCTGTAGCCAACCACGTAATGAGCACTTAGCTTAATGAACACTGTAGATATGGCTTCTGCGAACTTCGAAAGGCCTGCACAGGCGCAGTATTGCGTCCTCTTCGATCTTGCTCGCCTGTGACTTGTTACTTCCATGTTCGGCTGCTGGGCAGAGTCGAAAGATTGGTTTTATTAACCAAATTGCGGGCTTGTTAACTCTTGCACCAGATGTCATAGCAACTGCGTTTGCAGGAAGAGAATTCGGCCTGCGTTTAGGCTCTCGTTTTATTCTGTAGGATGTTGGCATTCACTTTTTTTCGGACTGTTGTTGACTAAGTCATGCATACTCGCAGCGTTGAATTTGGCTTCCTCATCCGTAAACGCAGCACTGTCTCGTCCCGGATGTTTATCCCCCACGAAAAGCATAAAAACTTGAGGGCGCGCTACTTGGTAACCGGCGTCCTACTTTAAGCCGTCCACACACACACATAGATACATCTGATTGTAGCAAGTGGCGTGCGCAGGTACATGTTTCGAAAATCGAAGTGCGCTCGGATTTAAGCCGTTCATCCAAATCCTTACACGACGAATGGCGATACGTTGGGCTCGCCGAGCTGTCGTTAATAACACAACTGAAGCTGTCATGCACGCATTGCTGTTGAATTGTGGCAGTTCTGCCTGGCATCTTGACTGACGTCTTCATCAGCAAAGCCCCCATACGTTAGCGGTGTCGGTGCGAATAAAAGTTAATAAATAAGATGTTTCCACTGGTAGCCATGACTTGCACGCTATGACACTTATATTGCTGCACTCGAAAGTTGCAAAAGTAAATAGCGTTCGCGCGAAATTGCACTGTTATGGTCTTGGCACTTTTCATTGTTGCGAACCTGTACTGCGTAGGTTGAAGATATGCTACTTGAAATACCATGAAACTCCATGAAACACAATCGAACTGTGGACGTCTTCGACTCTCGTTACTGCTATAACCAGGAATATCTTACATCGACGCAGATATTTAAACTTTGACTCCTAATCTTGGATTATCCTTTTTTTTTTTTTTAATGCCGGCCACCAACGTTGTCATCACGGAGTGGTCGGCTCTTCTAAGCAGAGCTCCATGATCATACCGTTCGAAAATTAGAGAGTTTTAGCATACCGTAATCCGCGATCCGCCACCGTGACACTACAGCTCGTGGGCGAGGCGTACAAGCTGATTGGTTCCGATGCGCCAGGTTAATGTGCCGACATCAATCATGTGGCGCCATCTATCGGCATCAAAGTGATCTGGGCATGCGCAATGGAACGCGCGGTGGCGGATCACGGTGTGCTAAATCTTATTTACGACAAAATCCGGTGGTATCAGTATGGTCCAGAAATTGCAAATTAGCTGACTTTCATGCGGCCCGCGATATTCAGGTCGACTACTCAGGGTTGTTCAAAAATGTGGATGCGGGGAAGACAGAAGAGTTTCAGGATACCTCCAGTGGTTTATTTATCAGCTCATAGCCGCCACGTCTATATATTCATCTTTACGAACCCGAGCCATATGATGGGGCTTTTAATCGGAGTTTTATTGGTGAAAAGGTTCAGGAAATGTGCTCGTAGCATCTTTCCAAGCGACCGAATCACCGAACTTACTGAATACCTTTCTCTGCAGAAGGTGAACTGGTATAGATTCTGGATGAATTAGTGCTTTCGGGAACCGTCGTTGGACTTGCTTCAGCTATGGAATGGCTCGATGCGCGCGTCCACAATGCCAACGGATTGGAGGGCGCGCGCATCGAGGCAACCTAACTTCACGTTGGAAAAACAAGTTGAGCGCGTGAGTGTGGTTAGTGCTTTGCTTCTTGAGGGCCCCCGACTGCAGTCAGTATAATGCGAGCCGTATGGCCCTGTGGGTCTTGTGCTATAGACAAGCGTCATGTTTGTAAACAAAGGTGGTGCTGCGATCGGCAGCGACATGGGGTGTAGGCAAAAACGCAGCGTGCCTACACAGAGCCAAGCGACGCTACCATCGAAACCAGTTCGCGCGTGCGAATATTCTGAAGCGTAAGCTTCGCTTGTGCGTAGAAATAGTCTTGTTTATGCCTGGGCAGTAGTTCAGCACTTTATCAGCCGATTACTTCTGGAATTACCCGGCGAAGAGCGCTGAATTGGCTTTCTTCTCCGTGGCTTCAGCAGCGCGCGGCTACGGTGGGCGACTGTAGTGACTAAGTTAAATGAAAACTAGAAAGCTCAATGTATATGAAAAACTAACAGCCAACGTTGTTCAAATCCCGTGCCTACTGCTAGCGCATGCAAAGACGATGAATGAATGACTGGAGTGTGTTTTTCATAATGCAACTCTTAATTGGCTTTCTGATGCTCACCTTCGCTCTAAAGAACAATATATTACCGACAACTATAGTGAACTAGAAATCATATTTCTAGCTTACTGTACGACTGTACCGGCAACTTAAGTCAGAATTTCACTGAATAAGAACTCAATCTTTAAGTTCTTTGTAACTATATTCGCCTTTAGTGCGCGCTGCCAATGTTTTATCCTGCTCGATAAAAAGACGTTTGACGTCTGTTTCATCGTACATACGTAGCCACGGTCATTCAAAGGTTAATAGATACATGAAGGCCCGTAAGAATGTTCTATTTTTTTTTTTTTTTGAGGGGGGGGGGGGGGGGGGTCTTTAGGAGAGGTGCACGAACGGAAATGCAACGTTCTCCACGATCGCTTGCAGCGAACTTTGCGCGATCTGTTAAGCTTTTTTTTTTTAATATACTTTGAAACTGTTTATTCAAAAGTGCGTCCTCGTATCTGCTTATTTTGCACCCCACATTGCCGATTACTCTTTGGGACATTAAATTGCATGTACCATATATGCCATACTTAAATATATACTGCTTGATCAGAGCTACGTTGTACGTGGATATTTAATTCGTTCGTCAAAATCTTAATGACCTTAAGAAAGCAAGTTTTGAGAAATGACGCTACGTGACTTTGCCCGGATCCTAACAATGTTTCCTTGCTTTCTATAGGGCTGGTGATGAAGTCACATCGTAGGAACTCGCGAAAGTGATATAAGAGAAAAGCTGCTTCACAAGTTCAGGTCTGTTTCGGCAATATCGCGGTGGAGTGACCGGTCAAACTAACAGCAGTTACCTTCGCAGCAACTTTTGTGTCCTTTTCTGTACGAATATACGCACGGGCACAAGTGAATGGAATTCCTCACAGGGCGAGCGGTGTCTTAACTTGATATATTATGTAGAACAAAACGTGCACGAGCTGCAGTCATTTGCTATTGCGCTATTCATCGTGCGGCCGAAAAGCAGTACGACAATAGAGAGTTGCAAGAAACATGTGAAAACAGGTACTATTTTCCTTTTTGTACCTCGTGGCGAAACCAACTACACCACAGCTTGCAGGAATATTGGGAATTATGCCCGAAAACACAGCAAGCGCCGCGCAACCAATGCAGACGACCCGAGCTTTTGCCTACACCACGAAAGTCACTGCTGTCGCCAGCGCCGCCGCATCACCACTGACGTCACGGGCTGACGCTTGTCTATAGTGATCGACATCTGCGAAGGGTATTTCTATGCAAGCTATGACGTGCACTGAATGTTTATTGGGGGCTGCATTTTCTTCTCGGGCATAGTTTGTTTTCGGAAGGTTATTTCACCTCGCATCAACGACTTCAACGTGAGCCGTGGCGTGCGCGCGTGTACGCATCGTGTCTATGAATAAATAACGTTTCCTTGCAGAGATCTCAAACTGAAGGAGGTTTAATGCGTTTTGTTAGTGTTATATGGTGCCGTGGCCGCATTCCTTTCGAAGATGTTTGCCGAGACTATGGTACATCCGTACGGTCTGCTGTTCTTGCGTTTTCGAAGTTGTGGGATGCTGTGTACAATTCCCTCTTTCACAGTGGTGGTGTTAACGAACAACTAAAAAAACAAAAACAAAAACAGACCCGACGCTTGTTTGGATGTCGCTGCAAAGAACGGAGAGAACCCGCCAGGATCACTTCTGTCGTTTCGCCGACTGAAACGATTCCACATTCCTTTTAGTTTTACGTGTAATTGTAAGGTATTGCAGAAAAACCTGTTTTACACAAGCGAAGACTTAGGGTCAATTTTCGGGAAATTTTCGCCCTTCTGGTTAATTTAGTTTTGCAGCGCCCATACGTCCAAAAAGGCGATTATTTTGCGACACTTTTTTCGAAACTACGAAGGCAACTTCGTGACAATATTTGTTATGCAAAGGATAACGTCTGTTAAAATTTTGGTCGATTCCATTTTCTCTACCCAGAATTTTTCGCAGAGAACATCACATCGGCTTTGCGTGCGCCGAACTCAATTGATTTAGGTGTGTCTGTCTTGCTCACCAAATTTGTGAAGTGTGTTGCTCGTGGAGTATGTGCTCTGAATGTTGTTTATTCGTAACGCTGTACAAATAAAAATGAGGCTTTGGGGCAACACTCGAATAGCGTTACCTACGAGTGGAAGTACCACGTATATAATACATCTGTTTGTAGAGTTATAATTTATTGCCGTGCCATAGTATAAATGTGCATACATCACGGAAAGCATTGTCTTTGTCGCTCTGCTAGCTTCGCTGAAACGTTGGGCAAAATGAGAGAAAGCAAATATTTTGTTGGTTATGAGGACGCTCCCAAAGTGTTGCCGTTGTCTTGTACAGTATATAAGATATATAAATATGCGTTGATTGCCCAAGCCGCCTGTATAGCGCCTGTAGATTTTTCCACTACGTCTTTTTCTTCCTTTCTCCACTTTTTTTTTTTTTCTCCTTTTCCTCGCTGTCTTTTGATCCACACAAATCCGTGCCAAGCACTCCGCAGCAAGCACCGCTCCTTCGACGGACGGATTCTCCTGCTACGGCGTGACCTTGGCATACCCTATACCATATATTGTGCATATAGTGGCGTGATGCGATATAAATAGTACATACATATATATTTTTGTGTGACCAAAAGTGGGAAGAGACGAAGCACCGCGCAGTTGTCGAGGCGAGAAGATATATGGTGTACAATAAAAGCTCGGTGTCATTGCTGTTGTTAAATCTGTGAGCTTTAAATTGTCCTGCATGCAATGCCTGTCTCTTTGCCCTGAAAAGCGGCAGCTGCTGCTTGTGGGTATGAATCAGATACTCACAAAAATGTTGTTCATTATACCTGAGCCCCACTACCTTGTCGCGTGAAGCCATCGTGACGACACACCTCCTGACTATACCCAGAGCCTTCTGGAGGTAAGTTCGCGCGTTAGGCAAAGTATAATTAATAGTCATATCTGCATCGAAACACTCGGAGCGCTATCGAAAAATGGGACGGAGCCATTAAATTCGGAAACTTGCTGAAATTGGAAAAAGCTGAAAACAGCTTTCTCAAAACCTTCTCACGGGGAGAAAAATTCGTCCTAGAAGAAGATGGTGGTGAACTTTATTTGGTGAAGCCGCGAAATATTACAAGGGCTGGCCCGGCTCGTGATCACGGGTGGTGGCCGGCAGGCCGTTCCTGACGGCAACCGCTTCAGCCCAGTCGACCATGCCTTCTTTGTGAGGCCGGCTCTGAGCCGGAGACCGCGATCTCCCAACCCTCATCTTAAGGCAGCGCGAAAACATAGGACTAAAAGGAACAGGAGACGACACAAGCGCTCGTTGTCGGTAAGGCCCCGTTTGGCCGGTGGATGAAACTCTGGGCATATGAACATGATATGTTCGAATGTAGCTCTCGGGGCTCCGCAAAGGGAACATTCGGATTTATGACTAGACGGTGAGAAGAGTGTAAGCAGTGCTGGGGAAGGGAATGTGCGAGGGCTTGAAGGTTTCTCCTTGTTATTAGCTTCAGCTTTCTGTTGTGCTTTTGCTGTTTCCATCGCTTGGTTAGCCCCTTCCTGGCTTCCGGCGTTTCCACCGTCCTGTCCAGCGTTCTCGTGCATTTTTCTCTGATGCCCTCAGCCTCTTGGATCATTCTTCACTGGATTCTAGGCTTCCCAGTTTACGGCGAAAGCCGAGGAGTACGCTTTGCAATTAGCAAAGCAGAACTGGGAACAGTTTAACAACTCGTTCAATGGGACGCTGGGTATGACCAGGACGTGGTGTATACTGAGGGCACTGATACCAAAGAAAAAAGACCGAAACCGGTAAAGCCATGGCCAGATTAGTGCACATCTTCCAAGGCACAGATGAAGGGCTGATCGAGAAGATCAGGTAGGCCTGTGCAGCGGCGAGGAAGGCTCAAAAGAACACGGCTGCGGGGGAGGATAATATTAACAACGCTCCGATTCGGAACCTGAATGAGAAGGCGATACAGGAGCTCACACATCTGATGAATAAGAACTGGGCGGATGATACGGTGCCGGGGGAATGGAGGCACGCGGACTGGGTCATGATCCCTAAGCCAGGGAAGAAACTGGCAATAAAAAATCTGAGACCGATATCGCTAACGTCTTGCCTCGGCAAACTCTACGAGCGGGTGGTCACCTAAAGGCTGCAGAATTACATGGAAGACAAGGATCTATTTCCCCAAACCGTGTTCGGCTTCCGATCGAAACTATCAACACAAGACGTCCTGCTGCAGCTAAAGGAGGAAGTCGTCCAGAAAGCAACGAGGGCATCGTCATGGCTCTAGACGCCAAAGGTGCCTTTGACAACGTGAGCCATGGTGCTGTCCTCGAAGGGCTTGAGAAGCTGGGCTGTGGGAAGAAGATCTACGACTATGTCAGGGCGTTCCTGTCGGACCGGACGGCCACGCTGCGACTGGGCGAAATCCAATCCGAAAAGTTCCGCGTTCCCAACAGGGCACGCCGCAGGAGTCAGTCATCTCATCGTTGCTATTCAATGTAGCGATGATAGGGCTGGGCAGAAAATTAGAGTAAATCGAAGGAATCGGTCATGCGATGTATGCGGATGAAATAACAATTTGGACTAATACGGGATCCCTCGGAGAGAAAGAGGAGAGGCTGCAAGCGGCGGCCACCTGCGTGGAAGAGTACGTCCTGGCGCGGGGGCTTTCGTGCTCGACAGAAAAGTCAGAGATGATAAGAATCTGGAGAAGCAGCAAAACAAAAGATCAAATTGCAGCACAACCGGGTCTCAATATACTGCTGCACGGGGCAGAAATATCAGAAAAGAACATGGTGCGGATATTGGAAATATGAATACAGTCGAACCGGCGCAGTACCCACACCCTAGCGCTGCGACGTCGCAGGTAGCGAAAATGATAAGAAGAGTAACCAGGAAAAGTCATGGACTAAGGGAGGAAGATGCCCTCGGGCTGGTGAGGAGTCTGGAGGCAAGCAGAGGGACCAACAGCCTGCCTACCATGGCTCTCAACCAGTCTGAAACTATCCAAGCGGAGGTCATGATAAGATCAGCGTCTCCCCGAAATGACGTCAACAGAGAAGCTCTTAGCTCTGGGGCTGCATATTAATTTCGAAGAACATAAAGAAGCCCTGCTACACATGCAGAAAATACGACTCTCCCAGACAACGACTAGAAGGGCCCCCCTAAAAAGGTTAGGGTACCAGGGGCAGCCGCCACATTATTTCATATCTCCAACTTATGCCGTTAGGTGCCCCTCCAGTAGAAACTTACGCAGTTCCAAAGACAGTCCGCGATCACCTCACTGTCCACCCACTTCCTAAAAACATGCATCCCATTCATAGGCCAGACGGAAAGGGAGAGCACGTGCCCTACACAGAGCACATGCGAACGAACCCGACACGGTTTACGTGGATGCCGCAGAATATCCATACCGCTCAGCTTATGCGATATGCGCGGTATCCAGCCGCTTCGAACACCTCTATCATCAGCCTCTATCATTGCCCGAACGTCCGTAGAAGCGGAAGAATCCGCTATAGCCATCGCGATAGTCTCTTCCACTGCCACTCTTATCCCCAGCGATTCTAAAACTGCCATACAAAATTTCGCCCGAGGCCAGATACATGCTGCCTCTCACAAAGTCTTAACTACCAACGTTCAAACACTCCGACCCATAGAACTTGTCTGGGTACAAGCTCATTCGGGCAACCCCGATAACGAAGCGGCCCATTCTTCTGCTCGAGCATACGTCGACCGAGCAACAGATACCGAGAACCTAGGCAGCACCAGAGATCGGCTGATCACGTACAACGACATTACATTACACTACCGGTCAGAAAGACTACACTACCCTCCCCCACATCCCTCCTTAACTAAACCATAACAAATAACATGGAGACATCTTCAAGCCCGCACCTTTCCCTCCCCAGCACTGCTGGCACTCTTTCCCTCCTCTACTCATCAGTCCGAATGTTCCCTCTGTGAGGCCACGAGAGCTACATTCTAACATATTATGTTCAGATGCCCTGAGTTTCAACCACCGGCCGAATGGGGCCTTACGGACAACGAGGCTTGGGAGATAGCCATTTCCAGCTCAGAACAGGCTTCACAAAGGAGACTGGTCGACTAGGCTGAAGCGGTCGCCGTCGGGCATGGCCTGCGGGCCACCATCCGTGATCAGGAGCCGGCCCAGCCCTTGTAACAGGTATTTCGCGCCTCCACCAAATAAAGTTTTTCACCACCACCACTACCACTCTTTCTCGCTCCTCGGCCCAGTCACATATCCGCCTAACTCTGATCAAAAATGCCGAAGGCACGGAATATACCTCTTGCTCAGTGGAGTGGCAAGTCTGATCACTACGCGCTTACTAGAAAAAGAATAATGGGACGGGCACCTTTAGCAAGGCCAGGTGCTTTAAAAGAATTGTGAATGAGATAGATGGATTTGTGTACCCAAGGATGCTCACGTAGTGCATTATGCGGTTCTTAACTTTTTTTTTCTCCCTGAAAAAGGCATAGGCATTGTTAAAACGAGAAGCGCAACTGAAAGCGTTAAAAAAATTGCGAGGGACTTTAGCGACTAAAGTAGTGTACGGTGTACGGAATGTACGGAGTAGTGTACGGAATGCGGCCCCAGTGCCGCATTCTACTGCGCAACTTGCCCTATAGTTAGTAACTATTGAGGAATTAATTAGTCATCAGTTAGTAATTATTCTTTAATTAGTAATCGGTCATTGATTGACATGTGGCCATATAAGGCACGAATTCGCGCATAATGTGGTGGGGCTCTATGATTGGTCGAGACCTCGGCCAATCAGAGCCGCCGTAAAAGCGAGACACATTGTGCTCACGACAGCATGAGCGCCCCCTACTCCCCTGATGGGGCTGGGACAGGTAGGTCACCGCCACTTGCGGCGGGGGCTAGCCTGCCACCGAATTTTTATCTGTTGTAGGCCGTCATTGCACCCGCCACCGCTTCGGTGGTGGACGACGGCTGTTGTTGCGGCGCGCGTCTTTCTCTCCTTCTTATTCCTTTCGATCTTCTCTATTTTCTCTTCTGTCTGCACGAGGAAGAGGAGGCGTCCGTGTGCTGTGCGATGTCAGCGCACGTTAAAGATCCCCAGGTGGTCGGAATTACTCCGTAGCCCTCCACTACAGCTCCTCTTTCTCTCTTTCCACTTTCACTCCCACCTTCCTCCCTTCCCTTACGGCGCGGTTGCGGTATCCACAGAAAACAAGTGAGACAGTTACCGCGCCTTTCCTTCCTATAAATAAATAAATAAATAAATAAATAAATAAATAAATAAATAAATCAGGCACCGGAGCCGCGGTGGTGCAGTGGTAAGACGTCCGACTACTGTGCCGGAGTACCCTGGCTCGATCCCGACCGCGGTGGCTGCGTTTCGATGGAGGCGAAACGAAGTGGCGTTCGTGTGCTGTGCGATGTCAGCGCACGTTAAGATCTTCAGGTGGTCGAAATTACTCCGTAGCCCTCCACTACGGCTCCTCTTTCTCTCTTTCCACTTCTACCTTCCTCCCTTCCCTTACGGCGCGGTTCAGGCGTCCACAGAAAACAAGTGAGACAGTTACCGCGCCTTTCCCTTCCAATAAATCAATCAGTTCAGGCAGCGGAGGTGGCTCAGCTACAGAGCCAGTAGCAGGCCCGTGCATTTTATTTTCCTTCTTCGTACAGCCACAATAACATCAACGAGAGCACGAGCCATTAAAGGCTTTCGCCTTAAAAATGAGCCGACGCCCACCGCCTTTTCGGAAATATGTGCTTTTGATGTGATGTTTTGCTGAATTATCAGTCGTGGGGCGCGATCTCTGTGTCGAAGTGCTAAAAAAAAAAAAAGAAAATGTCTCTTCAATATCGCATTGCGTGGTTGGGTGCAGAGCGAACTTCACTTCAAAGCAAACGCTACTGTGCGAGAGCCTGAGCGTTGCTGCTGCACACGGTGCATCCGCGCCCCTTGTCGGACACAACCAAGCGCTGCGTTGAACATCAAAGTTCTCAGGCGCAG
Organism: Amblyomma maculatum; assembly: GCF_055883805.1. Taxonomy (NCBI): domain Eukaryota; kingdom Metazoa; phylum Arthropoda; class Arachnida; order Ixodida; family Ixodidae; genus Amblyomma; species Amblyomma maculatum. The sequence continues at coordinate 169,901,668 of NC_139346.1, read as the reverse complement.
AAGCTGTCACTCGCGGGGACGCATCTCGCGGACAACACAGCAACGCTCAGGCTTACGCATTTCTCCAGTGCAGATTCTGAGTGATCTCGGAATTATTATTATTATTATTATTATTATTATTATTATTATTATTATTATTATTATTATTATTATTATTATTATTATTATTATTATTATTATTATTATTATTATTATTATTATTATTATTATTATTATTATTATTATTATTATTAAAAGAGTTAACGCTCCCATATATAATACATACGTGTTCGAACAGCAGTACGCTGCATATCACTTGCGCAAAGCGCTCATGCTTATTGCCTTTGCTTATGCAAGGAAATGTTTTCCTTCGGTTTTTCCAAGTGCTTTCCAGGACGTTGCTAACGCTGCTAATCGAAGATCGCGCGCATTGAGTCGAAAGCGTTTTGCGCCAACAAGACGGATTCCACGTTGGCTCGTGATGATGCAACGAGCAACTCGATATCAATCAACTACATGAGAGAGTTGCGTTAAGTATTCAGAATTCATTAGTATGATAACTTAAACAACATGTAAGTAGAACCTCTCTGGCTGTTCAGAACTGTTCAGAACTTTTCCTTAGCTTACATTTGTTCCGCAGGTTTCGGTTTTGTTGTGCACCCTGAGCCATTAAGTTAGCGGCCTCCGGCCGCACACCAGTCAACACTGGGCCGCATTCATAACCATGGAAGCGAGCACAGACGCCAGACCAGGACGGCTCCGCATGTGACAAATGTTTCTCTGGCGAGTGACTTCGGCCTCGCCCGGTCTTCAAATTTCGCTGTGGTGAAGCGGAAGGAACCACAATGAAGTTACTAAAGCCCAACTGGGTGACCCATGATGGTAGGTTTCTGGGAGACAAGCGTTGTTAGGCTTACATTTTGTGTTTATCAATGGGAAAGCTCACCGGTCCCGAATTGGCATGACACAAAGGGAATGGAGCGTATCGGCCTCTTCATGTGCGGCTTATACCCATTGTTGTGGTCAGCGCTGTTTGAGGAAAAAGACGGACAGTACCCCGATAACCAGCCACAGCTTCTGCACTGATTTACTGTACAGTTGCTTGAGAACTGATCTGTACTTTGGTGCCCGTCCCTGTGTGCTCGCGAGTAGTGATCACTGTTGTGAGACTTGAGCGGCATGGAGTTCTGTAGTTTAGCATGGCGTGCTTATGTGGAAAACGCTCGGCATGTTTAACGCTTTTATTGTTTGCAACGTACTTCTTGCGGACGAGCAACCTGTGATGCAAACAGCATCGATTCCACCTCGCGACTTAACGGAAAAAAGTAAAATCCACTTCCGATATCAACCGACATCCACTAATACTTGTTCTCGGTGTATTAACGCATCAGAAGTGGTACAGAAAAAAAAAAAAAGCCTCACTTAACTGCACCGGTCACCGTTCATGTTGCGATCATGCAACGCTTACCTTCACTTTCAAGTGGTTGACTGGCGGCACGATATTCCTGGCTTTTCGCTACTAGCGAGACGCGGTGAACGCAGCGCCTCGTGTAAGAAACGAAAAGTAAATATTCACGTATTGCTTTTGCCGGACATGTCAGTTGTGTTCTGAGTGGGCTGGTTGTTTAGATTTTGCTGAGCTAATTGTGTTGATGTGTCTTTCCTAAGGTGAAAATGGATGTTATGTTTGTAGGGCATCCAATATTCTCGGTGGACATACATCCTGATGGCTCCAGATTCGCCACCGGTGGGCAAGGTGAGAGCTTGTGTCTGGCATTCTACTCGTTAACATTAAGAAGCGTCTGCAATATTCAACTACAAGCAGGCTTGTTTAGGTTTCAAGTTTTGGACATACTGTGCTGCTTCACCAACTGAAAACCTGGAGCATGTATAATTTGGCGCAAAAGCAAGGAGCATTGTGATAGCTCTCATACCGCATAATAGTTTGTAATATACTTGTGTTGTCAGCCCCAAAGTTTTGAAACGCTACTCTCATACACTTAGAGCAAATATGTACTCTTTGGATTGGGGCCAGGTGTATATAATGGTAGGGTTATGAACAAGAGAAGACCAGGGGCCAAATTATAGTGAAATCACATCTCAAAAGCTGTCAAGGTCTATCACTTGACTCCCCGCTGCAATTAATCAGCATGTCCACCATTCAGGACCAACTAATAGGGGTGGGGTGAATTGATTGGTTTGCGACAGATTTATGGCAGTTTTTATGCTGTGATTGTCACATAATACAGCGCCAAATTAACATATTCTCATTGTTTCTGCTTGGGAGTGCACACTTGTGCATGTGATGTCTTACGCTTGCAAAGCTGTATTAACTGTTTTCCTTATTGCCAGCTTGTCGAATCGTTGGGAAATTCTTTTTGTGAAGAACTGGTGTGCCTAGCCTTCTGCTTACTTTGTTGCTTGGTGGTAAAAAAGTGCCATTAGTAAAAATGACATGAGGAATGTTGTGTCTTTCATTTTATAATTTTCAATGATGTATATGAAATAATGCTAAGCTGGCACTTTTCATATCATATTCATTATTAAATTGTTTCCTTCTTTTCACTGGCAAGTAATTTCATTTTGCTTTCTTCAAGGTCACACTAACATTTTGGTACCTTCCTGAGTTAAACGATAATTTGAAGTACATAGCAAAAGTGTACTAATCTGCACGTCAGCCCGAAGTGTTCTCTAGGAAAGGGCAAATACAGGCCATTGCAAATATAGACCACTGTTGCTCGGCTGCCATCCTATCTCTCAAGATAACTTGAGTTGTTTGGGTTTTATTAGTGTTCGTTCCATTTTGGAGAGGTGCCCACCATCTTTCTTTGTCATTAGTAGTGTATCCATGTTGTATGCATGTAGAGTGCTTCCATTTGGATACTGTGCATTCGAGTGCTGTAAAGCAAAGTTGCTTCCAGAAATGAAGTAGCAAGAACTTACAAAACATAAACGCAGTGTTTTGATGCAATATTCTTAGTAGCACCGTGCGACCCAACTCACCGCAAATGTTCTTATGGTTCGTCTCAGTTACAGAGGTGTGTCTTTTTCCCTCTCTTTTTGTGGCCAACAGGGGCTGATGCAGGCCAGATCTGCGTGTGGAACATGGCTCCCGTGGCACGTGAGGAAGATGAACTTAGTGAGTCGGTGCCCAAGTTGCTGTGCCAGATGGACAACCACCTGGCTTGCGTCAACTGTGTCCGGTGGTCTTCGGACGGTCGTCATTTGGCCTCAGGTGGCGACGACAAAGTCATCATGATATGGATGATCGGACGGTGCGCATCTCTCTCATGCTTCTTTTTGTCTCTCTCTGTAGTAGCTAGGGGGTCTTTATTCTGAGATGGTCACTTCGAAAAACCAGTTTTCTGGTGCCCTCCACTTTGGCACCTGTCACAGCCTTAGTTTCTTTGGGGCGTTAAACTATACGAAGTAAACCAAGTCGAAATTCTTCAAGTGGTGATAAAAACGCAATACTTGGCCAGTTTGCATCATGAAAGCACGAAGAAAAAGAGGTTGACAAAGGGACAATGGACGAGCGTTTTGTCTGACTTGTGTGTTTGTATATCATTCTTCGTGCTCTAAGGATGTGTGCTATGCACCAGCTAGGACAGTCAACCATCCTTGAGCACACCCAGCAAGGCCGACATATCATTGATGGCTCGAAGGAATGTGTAACAGATGATGGGGGTCAGTTGTTTAGGGTCTGTGTTACCGAGCAACTGCAACATGTGTTCGTTTAGGGAGATTATTTTGAAACGACAACTGATGTATTTCTACAACTGTACTTTCACAATGAGTGGATGCTTATGAAAAAAATTTGGGTTCACTATTTTTCAGTTTCTGTCGATGAACTTCACAGCAGGGCAATGCCAAACTAAAGCAGACGTCAGATGCGCTGCTTACTGACTTCATTTACTGTGTCTGGCTCTGGTGCTTCAAATATAGTTGTTTTGTACTGGAAGTAATTCTTACTTTTGCTGTTCCTGTTACCTGCTTGTGAAGTTCTCTGCACTCCACATTATGCTTGCTTACAAGCTGGCATGTTATGGCTGGATGTTTTATTTCATTCAGAAATGGTATAAACTGTTGATGGGAGCGGAAAGTTAAGTTAAATATATATGAGCGCTCATAACGGATACAGAAAAATGCAACGTTTTGTTTCGGTCCCTTTTTCAGTAGGGCATTTTGATCCTCGAGCTTCTTGTTTCACAAAGAGGCCTCAGAAAGCAGTCGTCAAAGTGATTTACAGTTATGTGTGACTTGAAGGCATTTGTTTTTAGCAGTAATATGAATTACGATAAAACTTAAGAAAAGCAAAGGCACCTCAAACCATCGTCTGAAAAAGCTTCCCTGTGTGTTGAGACTAAAGTGATGCTCCGTTCCTTTTCACATGCTGCTGAAGGAGAGGCTTAATTAGTCTCGAAATGTTGTCGGCTTGTGTTCCTTGTGGTCCTATTACGAGCTACATTGTGCTTATTCCAGCTGTCGTGCTCAGGGCTTTAGCAGAGCAGGCAAGGGCTCATTATATTTCATCTTTTTAATTATGCCATGACCTGATGAATAACAGGCTCAGGGTTGCAGTGCTTTGCAGTTCTGCAGAAGCTAATGTGAACCATTATGGGCTGACATTACATGGGCAGAAAACTCGCTTCTTCACCTGTAAGAGTTTTGGTTGACTGCTATCTAAATTCATGCTGTATCGTTCCTGCTTTTTAGATATGGCATGAGCTCCTCGGGCATGTTTGGCGGCGGTGGCAAGACGAACGTGGAGCACTGGAAATGTGTCAGCACCCTGAGGGGCCATTCTGGGGGTAAGTGTCCTTCAGTATAGCTTTGAGAGAAGCGGCAGAAATTGAATAGGTGTTGTGGAAGGGAAAGGGAGGATTCGATTACACTTTGGGGCACAGTGCTTGGACACTGTCACATTTACAGGAATGCTTTTTGGTGTCTTACTAGCAATGGTTGACACTTGAATATAAATAGGTGAAATAAAAAGGTGACAGACGCAATTGATGAGAATTGTTACTTGAAGTGGTACTGTCCTTTGTACGTTTTGCAGTCGAAAAGTTAATGCAAGGGAGCAGGCTTGTGGTATGGTCATGTCTGTACGCTGTTTCTCGTGGTTGTGTTTGTGTTTCGTTACAACTAATGTGTTCAACTCAGTATTAGTATTTACTGTTTATTGCTGCATGTAAGTTGGTGTTCCTTTTTTTCCCCCTTAGAACAGCCGAGTTTTGGGGGGTGGGCAGCGTCTAAGGTAATTTTGGCCGCGCAGCGAGTAGTATGCTGGTAACCTTGTGCCGGGTCCCGTTTTCAGCGGGAGGCCTGGAGCTCGTATGTAGAAAAATGTGCGTGGAGAGATTAATTTATGTGCTAGTCAGTTCTTGTGTGAAAACCCGAATTTCATGCCGTTTACCCAGCTTACTTATTATTGTGGCTGCTTTCCCTGACAAGCGGTAAGCAGTGTAAAAGACCAATTATGGTGACTGCCGGATCATGCATTGTGCTGGAATCTGTAACTGGAGGACTGCAGGTCGGTTTGCTGCTAATCTGCCGGCCACACATGGAAGGTAAAATGGACTGCAAGTATTGCCTTGAAATTTTGTTCATCTCTGATTTATTGGCACTGCAGCTAAATCGTCGTGCATTTTAAGCATCTGAGCGTGGTACTTCCATGCAAAAAAAGAATTGTCTTGTGACAGCGGCGGCATTGGCCATAAGAAGTCTCGGAGCCTTGAAAAATAGTAAGCAGTCCTCTGGCAGCTGGTAGTCGGCAGGTAACGTAGCTGGGCACTCATTGGTTGGTCGAAATGGAGCTTTGTATTTGTCAGGTGGTCCTTCACGCAACGTGGTAGTTTATGACTGTATGCTAATGTTAACCTGTGCGTGTCAATATAGAGGCACTGAGTAAGGGATTAGTAATAAAGCGAATGTATGCAAATGAGGGTCCATATGGTGAGCAGCAAACGGGAGCTTTTAATACTGCCGTGTCATACCCTTTAACGCGGAGCTTAAGATTTCACCCCTCTCCCCCAATTTTTTATAGTGCGGTTAATGTTTATTTTAGCCCTTCAATATACAAATTTGTGTGATTGCTTGTTTCTCTGACAGATGTGCTTGATTTGTCCTGGTCTCCATATGATGCCTGGCTGGCGTCGTGCAGTGTTGATAACACTGTGGTCATCTGGAACACCAAGAGGTGGCAAGGTAGACTGCATTTAATGTACATTTCCCAACAAGGCATGCACCATAGAAATTGAGTCTCACGATACTACTGGTGTGGCACGGCGCTGGTGGTTGTGCCAATAGGTGGTTTCCTTTGTGATGCTCTTCAGGAGTGTGAAAAGTTGCTCAAAACGGAGAAACTTCAATAATAAAGTCAGTTTAATATTAGAGAATAGAGTTGGTGCCCATTTAGCTCAAGCTACATTTGACTTGTTGGCCTTACCTGGTTCCCTATCTCGCATTTCTTCTCGTCTACCACTCTGGCTTCTCCTCTGAGGTTAGAAAACTTATCCCAACTCGTTTCAAAGACTCTCCAAATCTGCTGAGCTCTTGAGCTACAAACAGCATTTTCAGCAAACATTGCCATATGTTTTGGTACAGTAAACAATAGTTACTGCAAGTGTGTAATCCATGGGGGCTGATTTGCATCGGGAGGCAAATGGACTTGAAACAATTACCTTCTGACAAGGAGCAGCTATTACATGGGAAGTGGCATTTTTATCGCAAAAGTTTTCTGGCCAAAGGACAGCCCTGATGCAAGTCTGTTTTATATGCAGTGACGTGCATTTTAATGGCAAATTTGCGTAGGTACGGCAAATCCTTCGTATGTATAATTCATTGAAAGTGTAGATGATACGGGGCATGGGCCCATGCGATCGGCGTGAGCTTACTACCTAGATAGTAAAACATGTTGCTAGCAATTGCCTAATCGCTGTACATTACCTTACTGGCAAACGTGATGTATTCGTAAGTTAATGGTTTTTGTATCCTGCGACGCTTGTGGTGGCCAGGTTGATGGCTTTGAGCGGCACTCCACTCCCACACTGACAAGGCCATCTGACAAGGCCATCTGACACTGACAGCTGCAGGAGTCCCGCAGCTACAATTATACAATCATTATACCGTATTTACTCGAATGTAACACGAGGGGTGACTTTCCATACTGCCCATTGGAAAAAAAATAAAATCACTATGTAACACGAGATAAATGCTTGAAAAAGTACCTTTAATAGACATTATGGCCATTGCAGTCTAATCAAAAATGCTCATTCATTGTCGTTGTCGGAGGCTGAGTTCTCGGAAACCCAGTCTTCATTTTCACTCTCGTCCTCCCAGACGATTTGGAAGCCTTTGCGGCCAGGCCCACATTTAAAAATCACCTCCCGCTACATTCGCCACCCACATAAGGTAGATTAGTAACGACCAGCCGTCGAGCTGCTGCAGAATTCCCGATTCCCTCTGCCATCATATTAGCCTTTTTGAAGCAAGCGTCGTACCGTGCACAGCGCGTTGCTATCGTGCGAAATGCGATAACAGAAGTAACCACGCTAATCCACTGCGAAAAATGTAACAAGCGCATGATCAAGGGGACAACGTGATTCCAAGCCCACGAGAAAACGCGCAACGTTTTGACTTTGGATGGATTGGGATTTGGCTTCCCTGGTACCCATGTTGCCAACATAACATCGTAAAACCGCTGAAACCGAAAGCGAGTGGTGGCGGATTCAATATGGCTGCACCCCAGTGCTGCTTTAGCCAACTGAATCGCAGCATTCAATTATAACGCGAGGGTAGACTTTGAGAGCCAAAACTCTTGAAAAAATCTCACGTTACATTAGAGTAAATACAGTAATCAATTATGCATTCATTTTAATCGCTGAGGCACTCTGTATCTGCGTTTCCAGATTGAGTACGGTGCATGGAACAACGCGTTCCTGGACGTAAGGATTTTTTATGTAGCTAAGATTGTGCACTCTATTGGCACATTTTTTTTTTTTTCTTCAGATTACTGGCTGCCAAGTTGAGGTTGCAGCCCTTACGCGAGTATGTCCGATAATTTCGATCGTTATGTTGGTGCACACGAGGTTACCAGGTTTTCGTTTTTGTTTTACGGCAGGCATTAATTCCTCCTTTGCCACTTTCGACACTTGCAGAAATCTTGGCAGTCCTGAAAGGCCACACTGGGCTGGTTAAAGGTGTATCTTGGGATCCGGTGGGGAAGTATGTTGCATCCCAGGTGAGGCTTGATTGTCCTTTCATCTTGTTCTTCCATGTCTCGGTTGCATGTACCATTATGCCGAGGTTCACGTTCGCCATTTTCAGTCCGACGACAAAAGCCTGCGGGTGTGGCGGACTCACGACTGGCAACAGGAGTGCGTGATTACGGATCCGTTCTTAGAGGTGGGCGTGAGTCTTGTGCATTTTGGTTTCGAATCTTTGTTGGTGTCAGAAGCCCTCAGTTTGAGGACATTTGTGTGTGTGCGCATGCTTACAGCGGGTGCAGCCTTTGCAGAATTCTGAGAAGAAGCTGTTCTGTGAAATTTGAGACTTCTGTCATCACATTCACCTTTGTCTTCTCTATATTAGCAGTCAAAACTGAACATGATTGCTGCAAACGTTCGGCTTATATTAATTATGGGGTGTGTGCCACTTATGTCTTGTACTGCAGGTTGGCAGGCTAACCATGGGTGGGGCGGGATCCATGGAGCCACCTCAGCTCAGAGATACCAGTGGCTGGGTGAATAAACCTGCAGTGGAAGCTAGCAAAAATTGATTGGAAGATTGGTGGCTTAAAACCAGAAAAGTGACAATGTTCGTAATGTAGAAACAAAAATTCAATAAATAGAATGATGGTATAGTTAACCAATCTAAAACAATAATTAAGATATAGGGAGAAAAATGAGCATGATAGCAACTGCTACCAGCCTGTTTCAAAGGGGACCCTCCTATATTCCGTCCATCCATCCATCCACCATTGCGACTTGTTTCCTTTTTTTCTTGCCCATCGCTCTTTGTTGTGTTGAGGGGGAGATTTCTTTATCGCTGATGTCTTTATTGTTATTCAGGCTAGATAAATTATTGCATTGCGGAGCCAACTGATGGAACGTTGGTCATTTGTGCATGCTTTCTAGTTTTAGTAATATTATTTTCATCGTCCCTTTAAGAAAGCTGGCCTTTCGGCAAGTAGCATTTCAAGTGTCGTATGTATTTCTTGCCCTAATAGGCTGTCTTGCTTGTGCTGCCATACAATATGATGCATGTTGAACATTGTGTGCATAGTCTAGGGTGGTAAGGTACTCATGGTTTATTTCAAAGCCCGAGTGGCTCAGCCCTTCTTCGTTGGTACTTGTCTTCTTTGATTGTACGTGGAATTTTCTATGAATGTGATTTTCTTTTTTGGCTCAGCCCGTCTTCGTTGGTACTTGTCTTCTTTGATTGTACGTGGAATTTTCTATGAATGTAATTTTTTTTTTTTCGTTTTTTTATTTAACTTCCGCGCGTACAATTTTTGCCTATGAAAGTTGCATCTGATATTTATGTATGATTATATTTAGCTACATCAATAGTCTCTTGAATTATTGCATTGATGATTGCGCTCATGTTAGCTGCGTGCTGCCGAAATTGAGCATTGTATCTCTGCCCAGTGCGGGGGCACCACGCACATCCTCAGACTCAGCTGGTCTCCCGACGGCCAGTACATTGTCTCCGCACATGCCATGAACAACGCTGGACCTACAGCTCAGATCATCGACCGCGACAATTGGCGTACCAACAAGGATTTCGTGGGGCACCGAAAAGCCGTAACCTGTGTGGTAAGTCCAGCTTGCTAATTTTGTTGCTTACTGAGCATTTTGCTTGCTCCGAAAGGAAGAAGGGAGAAAAAAAAATGTGTGTGTGGGGCGGGGGGAGAAACTGTACATTCTTGTGGATGCGACATCTTGCTTCCTAACTTAGCCTATGAAGCAAGGAGAGAAGAAATTGTGATTGGAAGAGAAAAAAAAATATTTGAACCTTTTTGAGAAGCATGACCATTCCAAGAAGTATGCGTTGCAGTTTTGTTTTAGGAACTTCCAGTGTTTATTTTCGAATAGGGTAAGTGTCTCTCTTTTTTTTTTATATATATTTTTTAGCTTGTCAGCATTCATTGTGCTTTTTTCCCGGAAAATGGCTGTGGTTGCCTTTCAACTGCCACTTTATAGTACCGTATTTACTCGAATGTAACACGAGGGGCGACTCTGCATATTGCCAAATGGGAAAAAAAATAAAACCACGAATGTAACGCGAGATAAGCGCTTGAAAAAGGCCCTGAATTCTAAATAGACATTATAGTCCTTTCACTCTCATCAAAAACGCTCATTCATCGCGGTCGCCAGAGGTCGAATTTTCGGAAATTGAGTTTTCCTTTTCACTCTCATCCTCCCAAACGATGCCATTGGAAGCCTTTGCGGTCGGACTCACATTTAAAAATCCCGTTCTGCTGCATCCGCCAACCGTGTATGGTAGGTTAGTTAACATGTAGCTGTCGAGCAGCCACAGAGTTTCCGATTTCTTCTGCTATCAGAATAGCTTTCTTGAAGCGAGCGTTGTACTGTGCACGGCGCATTGCCATCGTGCGAAATTCGATAACAGCAAAAGTGATCGCACTAATCCACTGCGAAGATGGGACAAGCGCGTGATAAAGGTGACAGGTGCGAAATGTGGTAACAGAAGTACCCGCACTAATCCACTGCGAAAGACTCGGCAAACGCGTGATAATGGTGAAAACATGATTCTGAGCATTCGAGCAAAGAGCGCAACATTTTGACCTTGGATAGATTAGGATTTGGCTGATCTGGCTTCCCTGGTACCCTTGTTGCCAACATAAGATCGTAAAATCGCGGAAATCGAAACTGAGTGATGGCATATTCAATATGGCTGCACCCCGGCGCTGATTTAGGCCAACCGAATCACAATATTCGACTATATAGCGAGGGTAGACTTTAAGAGCCAAAAATTATGAAAAAAACTCTTGTTACATTCGAGTAAATACAGTATTTTATTCTTTTCGGCAGCCTCACCTTATCACATATCATTTACCGTGCCTTGAGTAACGATGGGAGTAATGATGTCTGTGTGTAGCGGCTTGCATGAGTTAGCATAAAATTTTTAGCAACTAGGTTTGCACACTTTTGGCTAGTAAACTGCCACGCTGTGTCCTCGGCGCCCTTGCAGAGCAAATGCAGACAAACGTGCTAGTCACAAACTTGGATCAGTGCTCTCGCCCATCAGCGAAATATCTATACTTTTGACAACGTTTTGGATTCTGTGTGGATGTCGCAAATCCAAACAAGATTTCAGCATGAACTCCCTTTATGCATTGGGACATAATTGGGTGCCATTATTTTCTTTCCTTGTCCTTTTTCTTTTTCACTCCCCAGAGGTTCAACCCTCATATTCGGTCAAGGATAAACAAGGAGACCAACAAGGTGACCCTCCGATTCCATGTTTCGTTACTGTTTGTTACTTCCTCGCATCATATATTTTTGTCATATTTCTCCTCAGACTTTATCGTGCCCTCACCGTAATTTCTGCCCTTAGTTGCTTTGCCCATGTTTTTGTTACAGACACAGAATTTCTGCTGCTGCGCCATTGGTAGTCGAGATAGATCCCTCTCCGTCTGGGTAAGCCACATGCTTCGCATCTGTCTGGCTCAGTAGCAGACCTTTGGAGGTCTTGAAGTTTCACTGATTGTCTGTTCATACTTGCCACATCCTGTCCTCTCCTCCTCTGTTTTTCGTTGCAGCTGACTTGCCTGAAGCGGCCGCTGGTGGTCGTGCATGACCTCTTCTCAAACTCCGTGCTCGACATTTCTTGGTATGTGAAGTGATTTCAGTAACTTTGATTAACTTCTAACCTGTAATTTCGGTAACTTGTAATTACAAAATAATGTATGGGTTACAGAGCAATGCCATACTAGGCCTGAATTCCTGGTTAGCATGAACATAGACTGGTGACCGGAGTCAGAGCAAACAGGTGTTATGTGTAGGTGGAAAGTCCCAGTTAGTGTAGGCATAGAAATACGACTGGATAATGTGGCATTGCTTGTACATAAGTATGCAAACAGTGGAATTCGACTCAATTTGGCTTTAGCGGTTTGGGCTTTAGTATACTAGACACCTCTGAGCATTTTTCATGGATGAAGAGGTCTGTACTTACCCTCAAGGTTACCCACCACCGTTTACCACTCGGCAGCATGGCTCCAAATATTGCAATACAGTTGATTGTTGAGCCAGTTGGTTGAACTTAGTGAAAAACAGAGCACATGACGACACAGAAGAAAGACACGCACAGACAAGGACGATTTTGTACAGACATCTCAAATATTTAGACCCGTGCACCCATTTCGTTGTCCTGCCGGTATGTGTAGGAATTTTATTTTCTCTTGGTTGCCCGGGCATCCAAAGTTTCTCGCGTCAACTTGCCCTTGTTCTTTTTCAGAACTTGCACGTTATGCAGGTCTGCTAGACGTTTTTGTACTTTGCATAGACTTCTCTGATATTGTTGCAGCATGCTCTCATCATAATCAGCAGCAGCAGCAGCAGTGTGGCACCCTGTAGCCTATTATGTTTAGGGCATGAGAATAATTTTTTAGCCGTAGAAATTTTTGCAAACTCATATATATACTCTTGACTATTTGACATGCTGTTAAGCCTAAAGGTCTTCGCTGCGCAATCGCCATTGTGCAATTTCCTCGGATGCGTTGTCACATCATCGGTCTGTCAGTGTTGGTACGTGCACTTTCTCTAATGTTAGATTTTAGCTGAGGCAATAATAGGTTACCACACTGAGATAACCAGCTGTTATCGAAACTTTGTAACACTTATGCCAATAGGCAATGTGCCACATTCAAGCATGCTACACAGTATTAATCCTTAACCATTGTCTTAACCCTAACCTTCTTGCTGGGCCAAAAAGAATGCATTTGTTTTGGAGCAAGTGATCTAGATATCTTGTGCAACTGCTTGAGTTGCTAATGCTGTACTTTCTTCATGGGTTAGCCGTTGCAATATTTTTTTTTTGTACAGGGTGCTTTGTGCTAGATTATTGTCAAATGGTTACCTATCTCGCGTGTTTTTTTTCTTCGCCGCATAGTTTCCTTGCTGAGGCTGGTTGTCATTCAGATTGTTAATGCACAGCCAATGCATTCTGAAGCTTCGAAGGCATCAGCAGTCAGAAACTTGAAGCTCTGACGCTTTCAGTTTTCTTTCTTCATTTCCACGTTGTAGGTTCTTGGCTGAGGGCGCCCTTCCTTTTGTTAACTTTATCTTTTTGAGCTGTTTCTAAAAGGCGTGTCTGGGTTGCTCTGTCTTTCAGGAGTCAAGAGGGCACCCAGCTGCTGGTTTGTTCCTGGGATGGCACTGTAGCCTACATTGACTTCACAGAGGAGGAGATAGGGAGACCCATCAGTTCTGATGAGCGGGTGGGCATTTTTTGGTGTACAGCGCGTTAAAATGCTTCTCCCAGCTAAACCGCGGAATCCTCGCAGCTCAAATTTCGCACAGAAATGGCATTTGTCATTGTTATTTTGTAATACCAAATTTGTTTGGGATACTTGCCTGATTCAATCAGAAGCCAGATGTTCTTATCGTGTTTGGCAGCAGCGAAGAAAGACAAGTCGCAGCCACAACGCTGGCACTGGAGGCACCATCTTGTGCTGTTTCCCCAAGTCTGTCACAGCAGAAGAAGAGGCGATAGAAGGTTGTTGCAAACAGCGCAAGATGGTGCCACAGATGCCAGCGCTGAAACAGTGGCTTCTCTTGTTTCGCCACATCCTTCTATTGCATCCTCATAAGTGTGCTTAACGACTGAACTGAACTGAAGTGTGCTGTCATCAAAGGAGAGTTGCGATGCCTTGGACTGTGTGCACATTTCTTTTGGGCACTCTATGTGAAGTCCTTTGTCAAGCCTGATGCTTTGCAAGTGGCACATAAACCACATTAGATTATGCATGCGGCAACAGGGGGCTGTCCCATGAAGCTGCCCCGATATCCTAGGCAATCTCTTCATGATAAGCAAATGTTACGGCTTGCATGTACTATGCAGTGAGAGCATTTAATTTATTTGCACCCTCAGCACTGCGTGGTGTAGATTGAGGGCAGCGGTAAAATGTCTAACATTGTAAATATAAAAGTAAGAGACGCAGCAAGACGGTCTTAATACAGGTTGTTATGCACATAATTATATACAGTGTTAGATTATGGATTTTGAAAGTGCAGGTTGTCTCTAACGAGTTTATGGCCACAGGAAAGCTGTTCTAATTCGTGATGCACTTTGAACTGCTGATTTAGAATCTTGAGATAAATGTCACTGATGTATTTGAGATGAAGGCTAGAGCTTGGCTTTCACAGTGGTATGTTATAGCATTTCAAAACTTTTCAGTCTTGCTTTGAATCAGACAGTAAGGCACCCACGTTTGGAACAGTGAACTTTGAACTGCTATAACATCGCTAATATTTGTTATACAGTAGAACCCCGCTGTTGCGTTCCCGGGTGCTGCGTTTTCCCGGCTGCTACGTCCTTGCGGTCGAGTCCCAGCATGACTCTCATAGACTTCCATGTATTAGAAACCCCGCTGTTACGTCGTAGCTTGGGACACGTTCCCGCATGATACGTTGTGAACTCGCACCCCAAGCCAACCCGAAAAACAAGCAGCGACGGCCATGTTTACTTTTTCGGCGAATTGACTTGGCCTGGCTTGGCCTAGCGTTGCTGGCGTGTCTACAGAAGGCACTAGTGACGCTTGGGCAGGCTGCGTCATCATCATCATCAGCAGTAGTTGCGCTTTTTTTTTTTTTTGCGTCTTGCTGTCTTTCATTACTCCATGCTCCATCCTTTGTGCGGTTGGTGTGTGTGCGACTGACTTCACGATTGCCGAGCTTAGGACTCTTTCCGCGTGTATTTTCCGGCTGTGAATTCGTTCCGCGGTCGTGTGCACACGCGTCCAGCGCACTCAATCGCCCACCTGGCGCGTGCCAACCGTTCAGCACGTAAATACAGCAAGATGGCATCAAGAAAGCGCAAAGCACTATCCTTGGAGGATAAACTGAATATTCTCTGCACTGTGGATGCAAACCCAACGTGGAAGCGGGTGTGCATCGCTAAGGAACTGGGACTTACGCCATCCACCCTCAACTATATTGTTTCGAAAAGAAACGAGATTGAAGCAAGTGCCCGGTCCTTTGACATCAAAAGCACGCAAGCCCGCGGTGCGGAGCACGTGCAGCTTGACGAGGCGGTGTACAAATGGTTCAAGCAAGCCAGAGCTGCAGGTGTTAATTTTGATGGCACCATTTTGCGCGAAAAAGCACTGGAGATAGCAGACAAGCTCGGGATCGTCGATTTCAGTGCGTCAAACGGCTAGATAGACCGATTTAAACGAAGGCACGGAATTTGCTACCGAACCGTGAATGGGGAGGCCGCAAGCGTGGACGTGGCTACTGTAGGCAGCTGGAAAGAGACCGGGGCGCATTATTGACGGCTACGAACCTAGGGACATTTTCAATGCTGATGAAGCGGGCCTCTTTTTCAAAGTACAGCCCTCCAAGACGCTTAGCTTGAAAGGCGAGGCTTGCCACGGCGGAAAATGCAGCAAAGACCGTCTCACCGTTTTGTTGTGTTGCAACTCGGATGGCTCCGAGATGATGAAGCCGTGGGTCATCGGCAAATTTCGAAACCCACGTTGCCTAAAGAATATACGTTACCTGCCCTGCCACTACAAGAACAACAGCAAGGCTTGGATGACGTGCGCAATTTTTAATGAGTTCCTCGTGTACATGGACTCGAATATGGGCTGTCAGGACAGAAAAGTCGTCCTTTTTTTAGATAACTGCTCCGCGCATCCTAAGGACACTACGTCGCTGCGGAACATCAAGGTGGTTTACCTTCCGGCCAACACGACCAGCCACCTTCAACCCTTAGATGCTGGCATCATCAAAAACGTGAAGCATTTTTACAGGAAATGCATCGTGAAGCGATCCCTGGCCTCTGTGGACCGCGGGCAACAGCCAACTGGCATTACGATCCTGGATGCCATGCACTATCTGGCCACGGCATGGAGTGCTGTCACCGCCACAACGGTCAGGAATTGCTTTGCGAAGTGCTTCGGCGACGCAGACAGCGCAGCAGAACCAGGAACCGTGGACAACCCCGGAACCCCCCGAGGACTGCGAACTGGACACGGCCATGGAAGCGGTTGGCGCGAACGGGATCGTGTACAACGATTACGTGTCTGTGGATGATGCCGTTGCCACCTTCAAGATGATGACTATCGACCAGATCGTGGCCGAGTGTGTAGACGCGCACAACAGTGGCGACGAAGAGGAAGAGGAGGAGGAGGATGCGCCGCAGCCGGAACCGACGTTTACATCAGCTGTGGCGACATTGGACCTTGCGACGATCGCGAGAGCCACATGGCACTGCAACTTTTGGAGAAGCGAGTTGTGCTCACCGGACGCGAAAAGATGCGACAGACAACGCTGCATGACTTCTTCAAGTGATAACATGGCAATAAATGCATTCAGTTGCCCACTACTGTCATTTTTCAATTTGTCCTACTTCCCGGCTCTTACGTTTCCCGGCTCTTACGTTTTTTTTTTACGGTCCCAGGAAAAATGTATCAGCGGGGGTCTACTGTATCAAAAAAGTACTCCTAACGTTGTATTCATTATGCTTTCTAGTACCTAGCAAAGCGTCCATGCGAATTTCTTTTAGTGCAGTTATTTTTTTCATTGTTTCTGCAAATTATGAACAATTAATGTCATCTATCTTTTGAACTAGTTCGCCATTTGGAAAAATAGTTACATATTTAGAATCATTGCCAGAAACTGAATCACAATGCCAGGTTTTATCAAATTTGGTCAAAAATTAAGAAAAGTAGCTTTAAGAGCCATTTTCTCCTTTTTACGGATGGGCAAGTGCCGGTATCGTACAGTATCATACTGGGATGTATGGAGAGGCATTACATTATTGTGGTATTGCATTGTTTTTCATGGTTGCTGCAAGCGTAAAACAAGTATGTTGACTTGTGTGAGGTCATTAATGGCACCACTCTCAATGGCTTGATGGAAATGAAAAGAAAAGAGAGGAGTAAAGGGAAGGGGAAACTGTCCGCAGCTATCTTGGGAATGGCGCGGCGCAGATTTCAAGCACATTCACCGCTCTCTTCGATGCGTGACGCCTTCTCTTGGCAGAATATATGGCACCAAAAGTTGTACGGCAAGAGTGTGTCGGGTCCCGGAGGCCAACAGAGGCAGTCGGGCACCACCCTGGTGGAGGACCCCGAAGTGCTCAAGGCTCAGGAGCAGTTCTCCCGGGTACAGCAGCAGCACCAGAAGGCACCCAAGGAGGTCGTCAATGGGGTCGCGCCTTCGGCTAGCCCCGCCGCCAGCAACGCAGGCACGGCTAACTCGGTGGTGCGCTCTGCGGTCAACACCAATAGCAACAGCAGTCGCCCCATGCCCCACATTAAGGTGATGACAAGTGCTGTATCATTTTGTTTGTCAGTGCCCGAGCACGGGAACGTATGGGTACGTACTGCTGTTCTGTAATTGGGTACAAAAGTACAGCAGCAACTGACAAATACTGCATATACTAAGCTGCGGTAGTATGAGAACCTACTAATACTGTTGCATGTCCAGTGAAGGCAATGTCAGTAAAAGGAACCAGTGTCACGCACACCGCTAGGTGTGGCGGCGGTTCTGCCCTTTCCTACCGCCTTTACATTTTCCCATGTCGATGTCGGCGCTGTTGTGGCAGATCGGGCAGTTAGGGCATTAGCTGCTGTTGCCGTGAAAAAGCAGTTGGCAGCATATGGCCCGCACATGATGCTGTGTTACTCCGCCAGCCACCAACTGTCATAGCAGGGAACAATGAATATTTTGATCCTTCACCCCAATGAACAAGTTGGAGACACTGAAGCCTTTATGTTTGTATCTGACTCGTGATTGCTTTTGTTTTCCTCGTAAACGGACTACAGTGAAGCCTCAGTGGTAGGCTTTTAAAGAAATGCATGATATGGGAGAGTATGATCCAACAGCCTAGTTATAAGTCATATAACTGTTGAATGAAGTACAGAAGCTTTTATGGATGATTTCACTTAATAAAAATGTCTTTTAAGGGGAGATGCAGGTCTTAGAACGGTCGAAAATGCTAAAAAAAAAGAATCGATTTGAGAAAAACTTATTTTCGGAACATTTATCGTTTCGAGCACCTGCGCTTAGATAATTAATGCTGAATTTGGTCAGGAAATGCAATAAAATCGGCTTTCAACATGTTAAGGCAGCTACGAAATGTCCCCTGTAAGAGGAAGTTTGTTCAATATTTCCGAGCGTGCCGCGGTCGTTGTTGCCGGCCGAGCGCCACCATCTTGGTCTTGGTTTGAAGTTGTTTTCTTTGCGCGCAATTTGCGCTATCTCAAAATGGCTTACCTCAAGCAGAGTGGCTGCTCGCCGGTTTTCCGAAGGCTGTTTATGGTCTCTGATTGCCTTTCAGGCAAGTGCGCTGTTCCGCGTCTCCTATCGGCTAGCATGACCAGTGCACCATTTTTTTTTCTTTGTTTTGCACTTGCTGCCGTGGGTGCCGCTTCTAGTGCATGTGCATTTGCGCTCACGTTTCTCCACGCATTGCTTTGTGCCGAGTTTTTCCTTGCGATCGAGATGCCGGAAAGCAGTAGATTGTAACCGCGTACACAGCGAGCCTTTGGAAACCGTAAGAAACGGGCATGCAACGAAAACCAGAAGGCGTCGGCCACAAGCGTACCATCGGGACCTGCGTTACAACCAGTGCGAGACTTGTTAGATGTGCAGGGAACATAAACCACGCTGCCATATGACGAGACCGCAGTTTCATATTACAGCGTGAATTACATCCCGGATCACAGTACTCTTCGTGTTGGCGCAGCCGCCGCGTACTACTCTACGGCAGAGCCGTCACACTGTGTTGAGCGGTCGGCGCAAAGTCCGTTCTGTCGGGAAAGTCAGCGAACCAACGCGAGGAGTTTCACCTCAGCGTCGGTGCGGAATGCGATGCCGGTACCGATTTCATGATTGTGGACATGAAAGTGTTAAACAACTATTTCGCACGAACCTAAGGCGAGATCGCGAAGACGTGAGCGGTCAACCGCTCGAACGTGGCAATGGACCTGGCAGTTGGGTGGCCCTCTTCAGGGCCACCCAACTGTTTGCCATGGTGGGGCTTGGGCCATCTTGACTCCGGACCGCTAGTTCCCTCAAAAAAACCGTTTTCAGGGCTAAATATACAGTCCTGGAGCTGGATACCCTAGCCCTGTGCTCTCGTCAGCTAAATAAACGTCACCCCATAACTTCACGAAAATATTTTTTACAATTGCATCATGGGCACATCTTAAACATTTAAGAAAAAAATGTTTCCCTGGATGGAATAAGACACTTTTTGTTTTGATTTGCAGGGGTACTGATCGGGAACATTCAAATAAAATCTGTGGTTGAAGATTCTTCCCAAAATTTTCGGCAGTCATATTTTTTGCCAACATGACTAGTCTTGCGGAACTTTTCATCGTTTTTGTGGCACAATTTAACAAGTCTGATAACATTGAATTCAGGAAGAATTGAACTGTGGAGCTATGCTGTCTTTATGTTGCTAGGTAGAACATAAAATTTTGGGGACAGTAATGTCAGCTGACTATATATGTACTATGTTAAAATTATGGGGCATCAGCATAATTGGACATTTTATATGATAACGCACCTCAATGACAATATAAATAGCATAGCTCCACATGGCAGGCCTTTGGCTACAGCTGCATTTTAATAGAAACCAAATAATATTGAGCGAGAGTGTCTTAATGACCCGTAAGAAATTACCTAATTAGGCATCTGTTATGTTTTCATAGTATGCGAACTAACTGAGGTATAGTGAATCAAATTATATTTTTGAAAACAGCAAGAAGAAATGCATATACATGCCAAATGTTGCTACGATATCCCTAATAAGGAATTTGGTTTCAAGACCACTGTCTCCCCTAACATTTCTTGGTGCAAGGTCAGGAATCTTCCTTTCATTCTGCATTTGTGCTGTCCTTAGTGCTATCCACTGATAGCAACTGCAGGAGTAACCAGGATCTCTTATTTCAACTGGTGCCGAATCCACCGCCCTCCTGCACTGCATATTGTATGTGCAGTCTCCCTTTTTGCTTAAAACATCTCAATGGCTGTGCTCAAATTTCGCGTTGCTGAGTGTTGTAATTGTCCATTTTTGTTTGTGGATATGTGGGTAGAACACACATTAATCTTTTTCCCTGTGTGCTTTTTCACAGGGGCCTACCGACAAACAGATTGAAACAAGGATGCCTGATGGACGCCGTAGGATCACGCCTCTCTACATTCCGCCTGACCCTGAAGTTGGGTGAGTTGTATATTAGTACAGCAGGAGCTATTAATTTGAACTTCACAGGACTGAAAAAAAAAAAAAAAAAAAAAAAAAAAAAAAAAAAAAAAAAAAGTGTGTGTGTGGGGGGGGGGATCCTACCCTACCCTTTCTCTCCTATCATGAGACAAGACTGAGACAAGATTTCCAACACTGACAATAAGGTCATATCGAACTGTAATGTTTTTTTTTGCGCATGGGCAAAGTTCGTACTTCATCGCTCGGTGCGATCACGTACGTGATGAGATGTTGCGCAAAGTGGAAGGTGTATGTGCTGTAGCGACTAAATATAGTGTTGAAAAAAACTCATATCTTCAAATAAATCAGCTTTAAAGTTAGTGCAAAGTTTTCATTGGAGGTTTCGCTTGTTTGCATATGTGCCTACTGCCAAAGTACGTCATTTTCATACCTAGGTTTGACCACTGGCTTATAAACCAAAGATTTTCATTACAATGATATTTCAAAATAACGAACCATTTTTTGCGGTCCTGCGTGATTCGTTATATCGAGATTTGACTGTAATATGTTTCGGTGAACATATTACAACAACATAAATGTAACATGTATGCAACATAAATATAACATTATTAGAAATGATAAAGCAGCCCTGCATGGCCCTGTAGGCCCACCACTCGCCAATGCACACGACTTCAGTGCTTTGCAAAGATCACAGCACAGCACAACTCCTGCACTCACCTCTGAATAGCATAGAGTCAAGCTTTTATATCCATCATCGAGGGGTGTCGTATGAATGATAGTGGGGAATTGATGATAAGCAAAGCTTTCAAACAGAATTACAGGGCTATGTGTGCACTCTATGGCAGCCATCATCTCAAAGGTTTATTTGCAAAGAAATGTTATTTAAAATACTATGACGACAGTCTACCGGTCAGTCGAGATTTCTCTGTCAGCCGATGGACCGAAAAAGGCAAAAATGAGAAGCCCCAGTGGCAAAAAGCGCCGGCTCTGCGTGCGTCTCTACGCATCTGTTCTTCCTCCTCCTCGTCCTCTTTCTGCTTCGTGTGCACGTGCAGCCACGCCTGGCACGGGCTCCCGCACGGGTAGGCTACGCAGGCTTTGAAGTCATGTAATGGCGTTCGAATTAACGAGCATCTAGTTGCAAGTATCGGGGGTGACACGGAACAGGCAGTTGCTGCCACTGCCATCAACCCCTACCTTTTGGCACCGCCTACAGCTGCCCCGGTCATGGCATTGGTTCGGCTTTACCATTCTTCCATGGTTTTGCCTGGTTTTATCTTCTCTACCCATATTAGAGGCACGCAGCCTCGTAACTATGCCACTCTATCACGGGGAGTTCAAATTATTCGTGGCGTGACTAACTTGTGTTCGAATTAATGGGTTGGTTTTACACAGACTTCTATGGAACTTGTTCAGATCAAGGGGTGTAGTTTGAATTATCCGTGGCGTAACCGACTCGTGTTCGAATGAACGGGTTGTTTTACATAGATTTCTATGGAGCTTGGCCGGATAGTTTCAATTATCTACATGAAAGCAGTGAACAGTCACATTTTTTGTACGCATTTCTTTTATAGAGTTCCTTTTCTGACACTATACATACAGGGCGCGCACAGGTGCTTGAAAACCTTGAATACCATTGAATTACGGAAGTCTGTTTTCAAGGCCCTTAAAAACCTTGAATTTATGACTGGTCCTTGAAGATTCTTGAATTCCTTGAATACTAAATTTGAACTGGTGTTTTTCGTCATGAAAACGTTTTTGTTGCTAAACTTTTATTCTTGACTGAGTTCTGAATGAACTGCGGAGAAGGAAACGTATCAATCTTTAGCATATTTAGCGCATTCTCGTTAGGCGGCTGTCAACACTGCAGTGGGCACGTCTGCGTCGTCCCATCGCTATCGCATTGCCATTACTCACCGAGCCCAACGTTTTTAGATAGGTTTACCGAGCCGTGCAGCCGTGTCTACGCTGGTGTTGCCCTAGTGCTTGCATTTTCGGAATGAGCGTGGCTTCTGCCTGTCAGTGCACGTGATATTTTCATATGTGACACAATGCCCGGAAAGAGCAAGTTTCAGGCTACGTGGCTCCACCATGACGAATACAAGCAGTGGATTGCGCCTGATACAACGAGTCCGCATCGGGCTAAGTGCAAGCTTTGCGGTAAAACTGTGGATGGGACTGCCATGGGTGAATCCGCTTTAAAAAGTCACATGAAAATCGGCAAGCATATTGGCGCAATGAAGGTAGCGCAAGGGAGCGCGTTGAAAAGGTACCTGACGCCGGTCGCGGTAGAGCAGTCTACTAGCGCGTGTTCCTCGCAGTCGCCAAGCCTAAACGATGCTTGCAAAGCGCACGAGCTTGTCACTGACGCTGAAATTCTTTGGACTCTGAAAGTTGTGACATCCCACTTTTCGTACCGGTCGTCATCCCAAGCAGGGGAGCTATTTCAGCGCATGTTTCCGGACAGTGAAGTGGCAAAGGCGTTTTCTTGTGGTGAGAAGAAATGCGCCTATATGACGTGTCACGGTCTCAGGCCTTTCTTTCTTTCAGCATTGCCGCAAGAAATAGAACAGTGTGAATTCTATGTCGTACTGTTTGACGAGTCGGCAAATGACTTTCTGCAAAGTAAGCAAATGGATGTGCACGTGAGGTGTTGGGACTCTGCTCACCAAGTGACGACCAGCTATTACACCTCCGTTTTTATGGGGCATTCCACAGCCGATGACATTCAGGAAAACTGGTTAAGCGCCCTCAAGCCTTTGCCTCTTGCCAAGATTCTTCAGATATCGATGGATGGGCCCAATGTCAATCTGAAGTTCTTCAAAGGTCTTCAAGAGCACTTGCAAGAAAACCACCAAGTTCTGTTTGTGGACTTAGGCACTTGTGGGCTACACACAGTGCACAATGCTTACAGGGCTGGAGTTTCAGCGACTAAATGGGGACTTGACTGCTTGTTGTCTAGTTTGAGTGCAATTTTTTAAGGTGCTACAGCACGGAGACAGGACTTTTCGGCAGTTACAGGCCAAGATACCTTTCCTCTTAAGTTTGTCGCCCACCGGTGGGTGGAGAATGTTCCTGTAATTGAGAGAGCGTTGCTGTTGTGGTGTGACATGAAAAAGTACATTGAGGCTGCTAGAAAAAAAGAAGTCAACCTGCCAAAATGTGCATCGTTCAATAACTTGTGGGAGTTCTGCTGTGATGCTTTGCTGCCAGCAAAGTTGAATTTTGCCTTATGTGTGGCGATGGCACTGAACCCTTTCCTGGTAGAGTACCAGACAGACAAACCAATGGTTTTTTTCCTTGCAAGGGATTTAGAAACTGTTCTCAGAAAGCTGCTGACGAAGTTTTTGAAATGTTCGATCCTGTCTGCCAAAGGGATAGTGGGTCTGCTGAAGATCGACATTGATAATGCCGAGAACCATGTTCCACTTGAAAAGGTGGATATAGGCTACAAAGCAGAGCAAGTTCTCAAGAATTCTAAAGTGAGCTCAAAGGACGTGTTTCAATTCCGGATGGAATGTAAACAGTTTTTGATCAGTGCCACCAAGAAAGTTCTAGACAGAAGCCCCTTGAAGTTTCCATTTGTTAGGGGCCTTTCTTCACTAGACCCACGACAGATGTGCTCGAAGCCAGAGGAATGCCTTGCAGGTTTCAGAAAAGTGTTGGACACCCTCATCACTGCAGGTAGAATGGCTGATCACCTTCGAGACACGGTGCTGGCCGAGTACACGGAGCTCCTGCACGAGCAGAAACATCAGCTTAGACAATTTGACAAGTGCGCTGACAGACTGGATGAATTTTACCCTGATTTCTTGAAGTTCAGTTCAACCTACTCGAAGTTGTGGAGCATTGTGAAACTTCTGCTTGTCCTCAGTCATGGCCAGGCAACTGTCGAGCGTGGATTCAGTGTAAACCGACAGGTGTGCGCTGAGAATCTGAAGGACCTTTCATATGTTTCACAATGGGTCGTGTGCGATGCGGTTGAGAAAGCAGGTGGTGTTCTAAACATTCCAATCACCAAGGAACTGAGGATCGCTGTGTCAGCTGCAAGGCAAAAGTATGGAGCATACTTGGAAGCCCAGAAAAAGCGGCACCTTGAAGCTTCAAAGCAGAGAAAAAAGCACTGCATTGAGGAAGAGCTTGATGCAATGAAAAGAAAGAAAAAGAAGCTGGAATTGACAATTGATGATCTCATGGCATCTGCAAATGCCTATGCTAATAAAGCAGAGGCAGAAAACAATGTGACACACATTGTAAAGTCCAATAGCCTCAGAAAGACGGCCAAAGACAAGAGTGAGGAGCTACACGCCATCAAGCTCCAAATTCAACAAAAGCTGCTGGAGCTCCCCTGAAGAAGCCCTGAGGAGCTGCTTCCTAAGGATCTTTTTGTTTTGTGCAGTTGAAGCAGTGGACAATATTTTGTGAGGGTATAGGAAATAACCAACAATTTTATAAAACTAATTGTTTACTTTTCTGCGGGATATGACCAAACTTTCACTGTGATATTTTATGAAGCTATATTAAATTTTTTTCTGTGCAATAGAATCAAATCTGCGTAGTGATGTTTTTTTTCTTTGTGGAATAAATATTTCAGACGTTTTGAGAGCACTGTTTGAAGATCTTTGACATAGAAAAAAAAATTAAGCCCTCGAAGGGGGCCTTGAAAATCCTCCTGTGGGGGCTTGAAATTCCTTGAATATCCTTGAATTTTTTTCTTTGCCACCTGTACGAACCTTGACATATTATAGAACTGCGATTAAGCCTGCACCAGCATTTTTCTTTTTGTCCCTTTCAATATTTCCTTCTTTAGATACTTGCACTGTATATCCTCTCTCTTTCTTTTTTTTTTTTTTTTTTTTTGTTCTGTGCGGAGTTATTCGCGATTTTTATAGTGAAATGTTCTTTCCCTTCCTTCACGCGTACTGGTTACCTTTCCAACAATCAGAAGACGGGTGTTAGACAAGTAGTGTTCTTTCGGACTGTCGCATTGTTGGGATTTTGTTCTGCCGATTCTTTTTACTTCCGTTATGTAACATAGGTGTGGACCCTGATGGTCCAAATAGTAAATGAGGTAAAGGGCACATTGTAAAATTTTATTCATTTTTTCTTTAAATACATTCTGCAACTCTTCCTTCAATTGAAAGGGTCCGTCGTCAATTCAGGAATTCGAAAAATTTGCACGGGAGCGTAGTCGCGGGTGATGTTCATGTAAGTCTGTGGCATTGGATGGACGCTCGCTAATTCATACATGGGCGCTCAATTTCACCGGTTAATTTGAAGGAGCTGAGAGGTAACACATTCGAGCCCGGATAATTCGAATTTTGGTTATATTGAGTTCGCAGAATATCCTTTTGAAAATTTCATGCAAAAGAATAGGAAAGCTGCATCGTATATCGAACTCCAATTTCACCGGTCATTTGATATATCGAACTCTGCACCACGCACTTCCCAAAGACGACTGCATCACTCTCGGCCGTTAACCGCGTGATGTTTTCAAGCCATGTGCGGAAGGAATGAGTGTGAACCAGTTCAGCGAAGGCCGGTCTAGAGCAGCTCTGTTGCGTGTGCGTGATGGCAGGTGTGACAATGATCGCAAGCCTCCCATAGCCGAAAAGTAGCCCAGCAGCAAAGCTTCAATTTCACTTTTCATTCACACCATCCGACCACTACCATTTCAAACACTGCGTTGCGCATCACTGGTCTTCTAGCTCTATTTAGGAATTCCAGTAGTTTCCACATTTCGATGTGTTCAGCTGAAGAGGCAATTCGAATTTTCTTATTATCTAAGTGGGGTTTCCAGGTCCTCGAGGTGGCAGTTTTGACAAAAGTTGGGCTTTTTGCCATTTGTTTACAAAAAAAATGAGGCATGCAATTTTGGGGTTCAAATGGGAAAATAGTGAAGCCAGGCTGCTGACAACACGTCGAAGAAATGTTTTGGATGCATTCTACTTTCTAGATAAGTTTTAAAAATCTGGAAAGGGCAGGAGTTTACCAATATTTAGAGTGGAATTTTGCATAAGAAATGGTGTCACTCAAGGTTCATCTTTTTAGGTAAGAAATTGCATAATTACACTTTTATGTCGCCATAAGTGCCTGTACGAGTTAACATGCTTTAATGAAAATTCTGAGAAGTTTTCCATGTTAAAAACGTTTGCCTGCTCGTTTGAGCATGACAGCAAAGTAAATTTTTGTTTTTGCAAAACTAACGCTACTACTAGTTTTTTCACACCTGTCTTCAGTCGTAATTTTTTCATGCTGATAAAAATTACGGAAAATTTTGCCCGTCTCCTTTCGCATTGAATGACCCGGTATTAATATGCTGCTTCGAGAGAAACTAGCTTGCTACCAGTGAAAAGTTGCATTATTCCCACTTGGTCATCTAGTGAATTATATAAAAAAAAAAAGAAAGAAGCAGACCTGTCCTGCAAGTTCATGTTTAGTTTGTCGGTGTTCTTGTTTCCAAAAAGGCATATTTAGTGCTGAATTTCGATTAATCTTTCTCATGCTCATGTTCTTTCATGCACCTGAAACTAGGTTTAGTTTGTCGGCATTTTCATTTTTGCAGGGGCATCTTTAGTGTTGGATTTGGATTAGTCTCTCCTGAAACTGCGTGCATACTTGAGAATATTCAAAGAGAAATTTACCCCACCCCCTTTATCTCCTAATATTTTTGTGGTCTTTATTTTATGTTTGGCACTTGGATTTGCCGAGGAATTCCAGAGGCGCTTATTCTTTAATAGTATTCGAGAATAGATCAGTGGCATTTGCTGATTGTGCATTGTCTCTGCAGAGATGTTCCTGTGCCGTTCAACAGCCAAGCTCTTCCCAACTTCAGCTCGTCCACAGAAAGCAAGAGCAAGATCGTCATTGAAAAGCGGGATGAGTCCTCTAGTGTTCCTATGGCAGACATCTGCGACAAGTCCTCTGAGAAGACCCCAGGCGCAAGGGTAGGTTCGGAGCTTCATCCTTTTCTGTGGGGCGCCTGTTTTTTAGGCCCACTCTCTCTGCTCAACTAGACTGTCATTAGTATCAATGTTTCCGTGTACCGTAAAAACCCGCATATAATACGAGGTTTTTTTCTTTATTTTATCATGTCAGATGTCTGCCTCGTATTATGTGTAGATTCGTGCAAATTTCAGCCTAAATTCGCAGTTCTGGCCTCGTTATTAATTGGCGCTCTCAGCAACGGGCTTCCAGCTCGAGATGTGCGGCTGACTGCTTCGATGGTTTCGGTATCACCACTCTGACCTCGCGATCCTCGCAACCACAATGCCCGTGACGTACACACGACCGGAAAAAGGTCTATTGCACCTCATACAATGTAGGGATAGCACAAGGATCACTTGGCACATTGCTTGGGTCTCTTGCTGGCCTTTCTAGTCATGCTGAAAATTCCCTACAGCTGAATCGCGGATGCTTGACCACATTTCTCCAAGGAGCGTGTTGGTCGCGCCTTCGAGAAATGCGGGATACCAAACGTGTTTAAAGGTATAAGACAGATGTCTTTAACAAGGGACTTCCGGCAAATGGTAGCCTGGAGGACAATCTCAAAAACCCTGAATCTGAGAACCCTTTCTGGGCGCACACGCCATTCGTCTGCACGCGGTGCTAGATGTGTAGAGACGCGAGCACAGCGCATGCTAGCCGGCAGCTCATGCACTGCCGTCCCACGTCTGACCTGGAAATGGGCTACTGGTATTCAGAGGACCATGTGGCTTCCGCGATTGCTGGGGCGAATGTGAGCTTGTGTTCTCACAGTGTGTGAAATTCTGCTATCTAGCGCATCGGTGCGAGAAAGGGAGCGAACCAGCACCAGCATATATTTGGAGGTTCGTGGTACTTTTCGGCACCTGGTGTGGGGTGGTGTTGGGATGCAAAAAGTGCGGAACGCATACGCCTTGTTGCGCAGTAGCGAAATGTAGAGCAAATAAATACTTTACTGATCTTTCCTCGCTCGCATTATACAAAGAAAGGATTTTAATTATAAATGCTATCAGTTTCCAGTTGCTTAAAATATTTTAAATAAAAAATTAAATAATTTCAGAAGATTTGTTTAGGACAACATGTAATCCCGCTTCTGCATAAAGCTTGGTAGCCCAGTTGTGCGCTAAGTCCACTGTGCCCTAGTAAATGCACTGACCGAGGAACACTGCATGAGCATTGTTGCTGGGTATTTGGACCTTCAGCAAAAATCTCCAGACTGCCTTTTGCTTGTACGTTCTTCTGCAATCTTTTTGTTTGCTTTCTTAAGATGCTGATGAAAGGGTTTAGCGTGACCGTCACACAATGAAATGCATCTTGTGTGCTATCTCTTTATGTGATGCCATTGTAAAATGTGAGGTAATCAATTGGGTCACATCTTTCATGCATCTGTTACTGCTTTCTGCCTCCTTTGAAGTTGTGCATGATAAAGGGGGCTCTTCTGTCGTTCTCAGGAAGATGCTTCAGCGCCAACGCCGGCAGCACAAAACCAGGAGAAAGACACGCCCGTCCACACAACGTCAGCAGCCCCAACCAGTGCTGTGCCATCCTCTGATATGTGAGCAACGCCTGCACTTCGATGATTGCCTTTGTCCCGTCGTTTGTGAAAAAAGATACGTAACTTCTTTTAATTAAGGGTGCAGTCTGTTTCAGGAAAAAAGGTATGCAAGTAATGGCATATTCTTGTAAGCATTTCTTTGTGATGAAACAGTGTAAATGCAATGCTGTGGCCACAAGTAGTGATTCTAGTCACGGAGTAGAATTACTACACTTTACGAGTAGCGCTGAGTACAATGCGTAGTGTTAGTTTAGCTCGAAGAAGCTTCAGATGCCCTAAGTTGTTTTCTCTTGCTACCAATCACCATTCTCTCCTGTCTCATCATTTCTTCAAATGTGGTGTAAAGGCAATCTGCCACTACTTACAAAGTTGTTTGCTGGCATCTCTGATAGATGTAACCAGTCTTGATTTATGCACAGTACTTCTAAAGCCACTTCAACTCCTCTGAACTACAGTTAAAACTCGATTTAATCGAAGTGGAGGGGAGCCGCATATTATTTTATTAAATCGGTAATTTTGTTAAATCGAGGGAGACATTCCTTGACCATTTAATCCGATAAAACCGATGATTAATACGGTATAGCGGCGTCAAGGAAGTACCACGGCATTATAATTGTAAAGCGTAAACTCCGTGAAAATGAAACTGCTAATTGAAAGGATGCAACAGCGCAACTTATACGAAGAAGCAGGGAAGTTGTACTGTTACGTCTTTAGCAGCAATTGCCCACTATGTTATGTTGCTACGTTGAAATTGCGGCCTGCATAGACGATGGCTGATAGCTAGCGACTAGAAAAGGAAGCAACGAAAATTGTATGTCGGCAAGAATGGTGCCAAGGGACTACAAACTTCTTTTCTAGCGAAGAAGTCGCTGATCTTTGCTGGCTTTTAGTTTGTAAAGCAAGAACTTCATGCTTTTTTTGTCTTCCTCCCGCAGACTGTCGCAACAGATCAAGGGGATCCAAAACTTGACCCGGGGTCGGCAGCAGTGCTTCATGCCGACACCGGGTCGATGGGCGGGCTTTTTACTGTTTGCGAAATCCCCTGGATTCAGGTCAATAAATTTCCCGTTCTGCGCCGTGCAGTTCGGCAAAAGCGGGAAGAGGTCTCTCCACGATGTTACCTTTGGCTCACAATCAATAGATGTTTGGGTGTTTTAAACAGTATACATCAGACATTTAATTTTTTACCTTTATTTTTCGACAGAAAGTTTGTTAAACCTGGACAGATAATGAAATTGGTTTCATTATTTCTAGTTGCTCAAAGCATTGAACAATATGAGCGTCTGAAATTGACGCTCGTTAAATCGTGTTTCGTTAAATCGAGTTTTGACTGTATTGCCTTATACTAAAACTTATGCATGATTCTCGATTAATATCAACTTCATGGAGCCACTACACTACATTGCACCATGTGTTGCGACAGTTTTATATTCCCGATGTTATTATTTGCTGATGCTGAGCGGTGTTCACATGTAGGAAATTGAGTTAAAAAAAAAGTTGTAGTCTATAGAACTCGGTAGAAATCTATCCCTTTAATATTGAACTTCTTTCGATGTACTATTAGAGGGAGCAGCTACAAGAAACCTTTAGTAAAAAGAAACTTAAACTCCACCCAAAAGTAGTTCTTGGTAGAACTGTTTTGCTTGGTTTTCGGTTACCGTGTTTGTTTGGCAACAAACAACATATTTATGTTGAGAAATTTTGATTTAATTAAACTTTCTTTTTAGCGTTGGCGTTATTTTGTTATAGTTTGCAAAAGCAGCAGTCGTACGTGTGATTTCATTCCGTGGTCTCTTCCAGTGTATAAAAAAAAAAAAGACTCTTTAGTAAGACTAGATTATATTTCATTGGAACACAACGTATCTGTTAGTACAGGCTGATTTAAATTTTTTCTTTTGTGTTTCTTGTGAACTAGCAGTTATTGAAATACTGGTTAAATCAGTGAAAGCTTTCGATGCACTATGTACTCTGTTGTGTCTGAAATTACTTCACACTTTTGTTTCACATGCGCAGTCAGTGTTGGGGCCTTTCTTATAGAATTTTATAGTGGGCTGCTAGCCTGCCGCTCGTGACAGGAAGCATGGGCCGAGGTAGCTACGTCACCAAATGTGACTTACTCCCAGGTCAGAGAAGCCGTCTGCCAAGTCAGTTAATGACGCGGTGCTTGTTGGTAAGCGGAAAGCCACAGAAA
Organism: Amblyomma maculatum; assembly: GCF_055883805.1. Classification (NCBI taxonomy): domain Eukaryota; kingdom Metazoa; phylum Arthropoda; class Arachnida; order Ixodida; family Ixodidae; genus Amblyomma; species Amblyomma maculatum. The sequence goes on along the minus strand of NC_139346.1, from coordinate 169,870,535 downwards.
CCACTCCAGCCGTGGCGAGGCCACCGGAAAAGAAACGCGGTCGTCCTCCACTAGACCGTACTCTTCAGCAACAGCAACTTCAGCAACAACAGCAGCAGCAACAACAGCAGCAACAGGTGATATGCCAACCAGCAGGCTCCGTTGATCATTTGGCGTTGCCTAGCTGATTTACAAAGCGTTACAAAAGTAGGCTTGAAAATCAATATGCAGAAGACTAAGGTAATGTTCAACAGCCTCGGGAAGGAACAGCAGTTTACATTAGGTAGCGAAGTACTGGAAGTAGTAGGCGAATATGTCTACTTAGGACAGGTAGTAACCGCAGATCTGGACCATGAAAAGGAAATAACAAGAAGAATAAGATTGGGATGGAGCGCATTTGGCAAGCACTCGCAGATTATGTCTAGCAGCTTACCGGTATTGCTAAAGAGGAAAGTATATAACAGTTGCATCTTACCTGTACTCACCTATGGCGCTGAAATGTGGAGGCTAACCAAGAGAGGTCTGCTCAAGTTGAGGACAACCCAGAGGGCTATGGAACGAAAAATGGTAGGGGTAACATTAAACAGACAGACTGCGTGCATGAAATTTCTTTTCCTTCTATATAACAGTTGCATCAACATAGATAAAGATTTGTACCTGAAGCCGTCTTATCATCGCTCTAAAAGAATTAACCATGACATGTGTATAAGACCGTTTTCTGCTCAATGTGACTTGTTCAAATTTTCATTTTTTCCCCGTTCCATAGAAACATGGAACAACCTGCCCCACCAGTTTATGAATAATGTGTCGCTTGATGCCTTTTCTGCCAGCATTGAATCTTTTTTTTCAAGAAATGTCATTGTCGTAGAGTTGTTGTTTCACTGCCCTCTTTGTTGTTCACGAGTCTTAACGTAGCTTTTAAATATCCGCAACCTTGATGTGTTATTCACGGTGTACTCTGTATGCTTTCCTTGCTGCCTTGGAACACTATGCCTGCTGTTTATACTTTTTTTTCCACTCTTGTCAGAGCCTGAGAAAGGCTCACAGTATTGTAAAATAAATAAATAAATAAAGAGATAGGAAGCGTGCAGAGTGGGTCAGAGAAATAGCTCGGTTACCGACATTCTAGTGGAAATTAAGAAGAAGAAATGGACATGGGCTGGACATGTAGTGCGAAGAGAGGATAACCGATGGTCGCTGAGGGTAACAAACTGGATTCCAAGGGAAGGAAAGCGTAGCAGGGGGCGGCAGAAAGTTAGGTGGGCGGTTGAGATTAAGAAGTTCGCAGGGGTCAAGTGGATGCAGCTAGCACAGAACCGGGTTAAGTGGAGAAATATGGGAGAGGCCTTCGCCCTGCAGTGGGTATAGTCAGGCTGATGATGATGATGATGATGACAGCTGCCCAAGTGACTATACCTCCACCACTCACTGAATCGTCAAGCACCAGTCGAATTACCAGTTAGAATACTGGGAAATTCGTGAACCAAGCACTGGTACGGCTTTATGCGGTATTCACACGGGCATTGGAATCCCTCCCTTTCGTCTTTGAGAGGCCGCGCAGAGACGGAGCATCTGGTATCGCTCTGCCATTTGCTGTTCATGGACAGGGAAACGCCGGCAGGAACAATCAGTCTCTCTTGGGGGATATCTAGGTGATACGGCGGGAATGTCATCTAGCCAGGGCGCACTGCCACGAGTGTACACAGTGTTTTGCGGCATGCATAGAGTTCATCATGTGTGGCGCTCCTGCCTGTGCTGTATCTTGAGTTGTCGTTGGGGATTATGTGCGTGTTTTCATGAAAAATCGGTGGAAGTTATAGCCAAGTCTTCAACTAGCCCCAGTGGGGCTAGTTGAAGCTCTGGACTGATATTTGCCTGATTCATAATGCGACATGTCACTTTAGGGAGTAGTGTGCTGCAGGTGTACATACATACACACTGTAACACTTTTTTACATGATGGGTATTTTTGGCACAGCTACTTAGTAGAGTGGCAAGCAGATAGTTTTAGCTGGAATCTGAGTAGAGTGACCTTGTTGGAAGCATTGATTTTGACGCGTGTATGTGGTCTGCTTAGCACTCAGTGACGTTAGTGCTCGTGCGCTGTGTTAAAGCTGAAATTCATGGCTCCTGGCTGCGCTGTCTCACTTGAATTCTCGCAGGATGGAAAGGTTAGCATTTTTATAATGCTTGCTGCAAAAAAAAAAAACATAACTAAAATCGTACTTTTTGACAGCTGCGATGACAGAAGCGCTTATTGTGTGAATGCATCCGTTGTGCTAGATTTCCGACTTCGGGTTATGCGATGGTCTTGCAGAGTCCCCTGAAAGCCGTATGATCAGGTTTCTTCCACAGCACTTGGGACTGGTTGGAGTGTGCATGCCCCTAACCGAGTAAACTGTTTGCAGTGATCACCATCGACTAGGCTCAATGCCGGTGCTTCATGTTGGAGAGAATGAGCCTTACGCCTTTTCTTTTCTGTCAGTAGCTTTGTGGTAGTGCACAGATGGTCACTTCCAAGTGACGGTTACTGATGAGCCCATCACTGAATTCTTGCCTTTTTGTATATCATTGACTGTACCTTTGTCACTGCTGCGCCAATTTATAACAGGCACAGAAGGAGAGTGCGGCAAAGGCGTCCACTGCCCAGCAATCTGTTGCGGCTCCCCTTCGGCATCAGGCCATGTTTCCAGTGTTGAAACAGAGCATGCCAGTCACTCTCAAGGTGAGGCCTGTCCCAAGGAGTGGCTCCATGTATTCTAAGGAAGGAATTCGATGAAACTGAAGAGAACTTAGCAGCCATACATAATGCTCCTGATGTTATGCTGCAATACAGTAAAACCTCGTTACAAGAGACACTCAAGGGACTTGAAAAAGATGTCTCTTGTAAGCAAGGTTTCTTGTAACCAAAACTCTTAAAAGCACCGTGTTGATCAGTTTACTGCACATCAGCATATAAATGCATTCACACGCATTAACAGGAAATTGTTCAGGAAAGCTTAAACAAGTTATTTATACTAGTATGCATGTTTGAGTGCAGAGTGTATTCCTTCCCAAATTCTGGAGGTAAAGCACTTCACTTTGCAAGCCTTCATGTTGCTCCATTGCTGACACTTTTCCTCTGAAATGTCCTCGTAGTCATCCTCTATGGCACATGTGCAATTTACTTGCGCGAGAATTGCACACTCTGTAAGCTCTTCGGGAGCACACAAGATCTACATCTGCAGATACGAGTTCCTCAAAAGGTTCTGGTACCTCAGCAGTCTCTTGGATGCTCGCCCAAGCTTTATCTTCAAGGAAGCTTTCCACAGTATCAATATATGGGCCCTCTTACATCATATCACTACATTTAAAGCCTGCTTGTCTGAAACAGTTTTTCATTCCAGACACCTCAAATCACCTGAACAGCAAACATCGCACTAATTACTATTGTACGGTCTTACTGCCTGTCGAGCAACAGGCGTTCTACCAACCTTGTTTTGTACAGCAACTTAACAGAGTACATAATGCCTTGTCTATTGGTTGAAGGTAGGGTGTGGAGTTTGGAGGGAAAAAATAACTGGTGGCTTTGAGCATGAGAACCTTGGTGCTGCAAGGAGCATTGTCCACAAAGAGAAAGACATAAGGATTCTGAGCTTTCATCTTGTGATCAAACTTTAACAGCGAGGAGTTAAAAATGCTGGATGTCATTCATGCATTTTGATTTGCTTCGTAGGTGACAGTAATGCAATGCCAGTGGCTGAAACAATGGGGTCGTTTTGACTTTCCGATCATGGGGAAGCGCTCCTTCTCAGTTCCTGAGATAATGCAACAAAAAGGATGCTGATATGGAACAGAATTTAGCTAAGGCAATCTCAAGTGCATCATGTATGAGTTGGTATGCTTCAGCTGCATTGCATGAGCATACCTCGGCTGCGTCTCTTCTAAATAGCGAAGAATTTACTCTAGGGACCTGAAAAAGTTGCCCTTAGTAACAGATTGTCACTTGTAACCATGTCTCTTGTATGCAATGTTTTTAACATGGCACACATAGGAAAACCAACTAAACCATTTTCAAATGTCTCTTGTAACGAGATTTAACTTATAAGACATCACCAAGTTTAGTACTCGGCTGCGGGAGCAGTATGCCTTAACCACCCGATAACCTAACAAAGCCCTACACTTAAAACTGTTTTTCTGTAGAAGTATTTTTTTTCTTTTTCTTTGGGGCGCGTGCATTTTGCTAAAGCCGTCTTTAGAGCCAGGGAGGTCCTCAGTTTGTCTTGCTTGATCATTCTAGGGTTCCAAAGCTGGGCCTTTGGTAACGTGTTGCTTGGGTTTGTGTGACTCGGCTGCGTGGTGCATTTGAGCCACAACCGCACTGTTTATAACTGGGCCACTTGTTCCTTCGTGCTGGTTGATTGCAGGTTGCGCACACCGATGATTCGAAAGTGCTCAGAAGCATCCAACTGCAGACGGACATCCCGGTGCCCGGGTCACGGACAGTCAGCAAAGTGCGCTGCAGCGAGGAGGAGACTGTCTTCTGGGAGCACTTGGTCTCGGGACGAGCTGTGGCGTTGGCTGTTAGCAGGTGAGAGAGGTGTCATTTTGTGTCTGTTGTTGCAGACCAGACCTTTTCGTGCTCCCTGCTAGCCCTTTTTCATTTTTTCTGCCGAGGGCGGAATTCTCGTGATACTGTATTTACTCGCATAATGCTCGCACTTTTTTTTCATGGAAAATTGATGCTAGGTTGGGGGGTGCGATAATTATGCGAGGAAAATTTTGAGCAAATGTTTTGGAGCGCTAAAAGCAAATTTAAATAAGTGTGAATCGGGATTTTTAGATCAGCTATTGTAAATATAACCATAACATTATTTTCAAGCGTTATAAAAGTACAGGATCTCCAAAAGCACAAATTGCTAAAGCACTTTATTTACCGCGCGGAGCCTCATCATCACTCTCCGCGTTCCGTGGTACAATGCTCACAGCAGACCATACAGTTCTACTCTCGATCAGAGACTTGATCCAAGTTCATATCGACGCTGCGATCGCTGTCTCCAGTAGCGCACTATGCAGAGCTCGTTGACACCGAAGTGCCTGCTAGCAGTGCGGTTGCTATGCTGTAGCCTGTACTCGAAAGCTTTCAGCTTAAAAGCAGCTGTATAACTTGCGTATCGCCCCACCGCGATGTGGCACCAAGAACATGGTAGACGGTGGAACCAAGCAAGTAACATGGACGGAACGAAGGAACAATGAGAACGAGACGTGGAGACACCTCGCAAAATGGCGTCTATGAACATCAAAAAGGTTAAAAAAAAAAAAAAAAAAGCCGATGATATACCCCTGCACGCTATCGCCGCCTGGTAGCGTGTGCACACAATGAGGCCAGCTAGGTTCAGTAGCGCTCCAAAGATGGTGCTTGTTACTACTAGCAGCAGACTCTAGCGGTGGTAATATTGGTGGTGCAATGATTATTCGAGGAAAAAAAAAAATCTGATTTTTTTACGCCCAATGGTTGGGGTGCGAGCATTATGCGAGTAAATATGGTAATAGTACTACGGGAACGTACAGTCGAACCTCGCCACTATAAATGCTGTTTCATTGAACTATTTCTTATTCCTTGTCAGGTACCAAATAGGGGCAATTGAATACGAATTCTGAAACGTGGAGGCTAACAAAAAAAGGGTTCTGCTCTTAAGTTGGGGGCACGCAGAGAGCTGTGGGACGGAAAATGGTAGGTGTAACGTTAAGAGATAGCGTGCAGAGTGGGTCAGAGAAATAGCTCAAGTTAATTATGTTCTAGTGGAAATCGGGAAGAAATGCCATGGAGAGAGGATAACCGATGGTCGCTAAGGGTAACCAATTGAGTACCAAATGAAGGGAAGCGCAGCAGGGGCGGCAGAAATTCAAGTGGACAGATGAGGTTAAGAAATTTGCAAGGGCCGAATGGATGCAGCTGGCACAGGACTGGGTTAATGGAGGGATATGGGAGATGCCTTTGCTCTGCAGTGGGTATAGTCCAGTTGATGAAAAATGCAATTGAATATGTCTGATATTTGGTTCATATTCGTAATCGAGTAACTTATGTTTGACAGTTTCCGAATATTCAAGAACTCTTGAATGCCAGCATCGAATGCTGCACCAGCTTTATTTTTTGGCCTTGCAAAGCAATGATAACTAGGGAAAATATTCAGAGATCAAGCTTATAGCACCAGGAACACACTCAAAGACATCCTCTGAGCTTCTCTATTGTTTGTCACAAGGGACTGATATATTTGAATGCTACTATGCTTGTACCTCGTGAGAAATTCCTTGTGGGTGTTCTTCCTCATAAGACGCCTGAGAACAGTGTGGCCGGCCATCTGCTTTGAACCATCAGTGCGAGAGTGCGTGTTTGTTTCTTCTATCTTTTCACAGTGGGCTACAAACTGAAAGCCTTTGCCAATGGCGCTCGTTCTGTCACCTTCTCAACTCTTCCAGCTTGAGCTCTACCGCCTCCTTTTAGCCAGCTATAACATGCAGAAAAGCCAACTTACAAAATTTCGAGGGGTGAGTTGAGGTGTTTACAGCCAGGGCAAGTAATCATGTAAAAATCGCACATATGCCGGCACTGTCACACTGCTGCCTTAATGTAAGTACACTTCCTTCGCGTAGCCTTCGGAGTGTCAGCATATAAGGAATAGAGTAATGCCAGAGTCAGTGGATGTGAACGGGGCTATTATCAGTGGCTCACACGCTCTGTAAATGTGTTTGAAACCTGCACGAAACTAGAGGTTCTTATTGTCATGCCGTGCAAGTGAGGCGGACTGCTCATAGCCTGGCAACGACATTTCCCTCGGCAACTTGTTTCACGCATTCCCTCGGACCACGCAGCACCTTGAAATTGTTGTGTCGGTGTTTCACCTGTTCCTTAGCATCATTTTCACACTCCATTTGTTTATGTACAAGTATCTCTTGGCAATTGATCTGATCCTTTGCAGTTTCACAAAATCTTGATTCGAAAAACGGCTGTTTTGCTTCTTCCAAACCTGGCCATCGCACCGAATGACCTGTACCAGCCAAGTGGTGTGCGTGGTATGCGAGGACCGCACCCTGACGGTGCTGTCTTGCCCGACGGGTGCCAAGCTGATGCCGCCCCTGCTCCTCTCGTGGCCTGTGGCTCACATGCTCTGCACGGGCAGTTGCCTGCTCGTCTTGACCACCCACGGCTCGCTGCACGTCTGGGACTTGGCCCGGCGTGTTTGCACTGTGCGCGACGAGTCGGTGGCCCCGCTGTTCCGCGACTCGGTGGCTTCGGGGGCCACCATCAAGTCGTCCAGCATCACCAACGAGGGCCTGCCACTGCTGACGCTCACCACGGGCCGATCGTACCTGTACAGCAGGGATCTAGCCTCGTGGCTCCTGCTGACGGGCAGCGAGGATGCGGTGGCGCAGTGCTCGGACCATCATGCGTCCATGCCGCCTGCCGATGAAATCACTGTGAAGGGCTCGAATCACCTGCCCCTCGGATCGCTTCAGCGCAATATGTTCAAGTACGTCTTCATTGTCTTCTGTGCTACTGCAAAACCGGGAAGGGCCTTTTTTTTTTTTTTTTTTTTTTTCGTTTTTGCTCCGAGAACAGTAGATCAAGGGAATGAGCTTGAAACTAGAATTGGGGTGCGCAAAGTCACCCAGTCTCATAGAATCCTTTCATTAAAGGGGTCATGCCATGGTCATCTAATATATTGCAGTTTTGTAGTCTGGCAAATAATATTGGACCTTATTATTTTATTTCCAAGATTTGAACGCCCTAGACGCATTCTTTATTTCTAAATAAGTTACTGAAGTTGAGACCGCGAAGTTCCTCCCACTGACTGCTATCGCCTTGTTGAAACGATTGGTGACGCCACATACTGACCTTGGTCAGACCAGCATGACTCCGAATGAGTGTAGTCAGTACGTTTCTGAAATCAGAACACAGATAGTTGTGAAGCGCGATTTAGTTCTTGCCCACATATTCACCTTCAGCGCAACCGCCGCCATCGTTCTTGGCAGCACTGTCTCCATCGCTGTAAACACCGCCGCGCCGGCCATGCCCTTTGAGCCTTCCTTAAGCGTCCACGCCAGAGATATGGTAGTCCCATGTGTCTGTGTCAGAAAAGTGGGCTAAAATTTGTTTTTCTCATAATAATTTTAGACCCTAGAAAAGGGAATCTAAAAAAATTAATGCTTTTTGAGAAATGTTGACCCATACGATAGTAGTTTTTGCTTACAGCCGCATAGCAGTTTCAGTCGGTGCGGTACCCAAGTTCTTGTACGTGAGCTCCGCTGCTAAGGCAGCGCCAAAAATAATAATTTCCTTCACTGCAAAACATTGGGGTTGAGAGGAAGTTTCATGACTGAGTGGCCCTTTTACTTAAGGGGGGACACGGGTCTTTCGGACCAAAAAATCGCGAAAAAATCACTTTTTAGAAATTGTGATTTGCGAAATCAGTAGCTCTTTATCTACCTATCTGCTAAGTTTTTCACCTCTAGGGTCGGTATTTTAGTCACAATGCCAATTTATATAATTGATGTCGCCCAAATTTGGGCCGAAAACGACCCCCGAAACAACCATTTTCCGCGAGGCGTAACTCCCATTTTGTGCGCGGCACCGTAGCCATCTTGGTCTCATTCGAAAGAGCCGCCTTTCGTCTTCAAATTGCCGCCTCTGCTGTTTACATTCGCCCATTGGTCGCATAAAAAATAGCAAAAAAGAAAACGTGGCATTTGCAATCCCATTGGCTTTCGGGGTGCACGTGACGATAAGGCGTCCCCGCATTGGTGGAGCTGGCTGACGGCGTCTGCTCGGCGCGCCCGAGCCGCAGGGAGACGGCGGAGACGTGACGCCGGCCGCGCTTGGTTCCAAACCGCGAGGTGCGTTCATGGCAAGAATTTGTGAAAGAAGTGAAAAAAATAGTTGAATAATCATCTGAAGTGATGTCCTGCACCGGCTGTGCGCGCTCAGGCCGACGAAAATCGTGCGCTGAACGATCGTGTGTACGAGCCTGAAGTAGGCCTAGCGTGTTCCCCAGCACAGGGGACTGCTACTGCCAGCGGTCGCACCCGCCGCGACAGTGATAACGCAGGCCGCAGATGAGCAGAAAGATAAGCTCGAAACAGGAAAAGCTTGAACTCGCGCCAACTCCAGCAACGAAGCGGTAGACGGATTGTGTTCGTAACGATGACGGCAGCGCGGCGGACAGTCCGCTTGGCGATGCGGAGTTCACGATCGTCAGATCTAAACAGTTTGCCGAGATTGGCGAAGCGTAAAAAATACGGCGGCGATATTGGCATTTAAAAAAGTGAACGGGGATAAGGAATCGCCGTCAAACTTATTCTCCAATGCGTAAACTGCGGGACACGTCTTTCTTCGTAGAGCTCGCCGCGCGTTTGCGCCGATCGGACCTCGTTCATAGTCCTTAGGGAATTCACTTGCTTCCAGTGCAGAGCACTGGGAAGCAGCAAACAGCTCCAAATTACATTTCTTTTCCGCAATAAACGTTCCTCACCGCGGTCTTGATGCGAGGACGTAGAAAAACGACGTGCGTAAAAAAAAGAAGAAAAAAAGAAAGAAAAAAACTGAAAACGAAAAAGTGACAACTGAATGTGCTGCAACTGCAAATCAAAATGAAAGAGGCGACACTTGGACGTTGGAAAGCAAAGAGACTACATTCCTGGAGGTTTATAGCCATTTTAAATTGTAAACGTGTGCATTGCACCAGTGAATGTCTGAGAGCAGAGAGGAAGCGTGCTTCCTCTGCAGCTTTTCAGACTGCAGCAAAACGAAAGCAGAAGGGCAAACCCAATGCAGATTACTGTCCAGGAGCCTTCTAGGCCACAGTGGCCTGCATTTCTACAGCTTCTGTTTGATTAAATTAGTGTTTGACGTTTCAATTCGTTTTTTCCATTGTTCTCAAAATGAAAATTTTGCCTACCCTTCTATTTTGCGGGTGGCATTGTGGCTCTCCTACTCGTTAGATTGTAAGGATTTTTTTTTTTACTGGCTCGTGAGTGTTAAAGGAACACAATAAAGCTATTATACAAGGTCTCAACTGCATGAAAAATTTTTAAACATAAGAAGATGTAAAAAGGGGGTGGTTGCACTTGCGAAGCTGAAACTTAAAACTTCCATAACTTTGGCTTGTAGTAAGGCAGGAACACAAAACTTGTTTTATTGTGTTCCATAGACATTCAGGAACAGATCCATGTGCATTTTAGCAGTTTCTCTTCAGTAGATATTTTTACAAGCTTCCCGCAAGTCTGGAACAGCAAAGTTGCTGTAACTACTCAGCAAATTTATGTAGAAGAAAACTACAACATATTTGAAACCAGCACAAGAATTTGCATAAACCCTGCAAATTTCATACTGACAGGACAAATATTAAGAAAATTTTGCTCAAGACCCATGTCCAAACGCCTTGATGATCACTTACAAAGTGCCGTCCGCTGTAGTTTCGATGCTCAGCAATGTAGGCCTAGCAACGATTAGGGAGAAGCAGACGGCCAGGCGCTAGCACATTGTTAACCGCGCTCGTGGGCGTGCTGTAAACTTGTGGCATCCTGTGCTGTAATTCTTATGAACCTATCGTCTACAGTTGAACCCGGATGTAACGAACCTCTATGTAATGAATTCCTGAATTTAACAAAGTTTTTAAATTCCCCAATGCCATGCCCATTGAAGCCAATGTATTTTCGACCTCTATGTAACGAAGGCGTTGCGGTGGTCAACCTTGATGTAACGAACTCGCGAAGCTGATCAGTCATTATTTTTTGAGCTTTTACTGAAAATTTGGCCGAAGAAATACATTAATTTAGTGAATATTAGACTCGTAAGAAGCCAGCAGCTACGTAAACGCCTGTAATCACAGAAATCAAGCAAAATTGGTTATGATGATGATAGTATTACCTTCTAGCGCCGCTCCGTGGCTAACGCAGCAGCCTCCTCAGGTGTTGGTAGTGTAATGCAACACCAGGTGGCATTAGCGGCTGCTGTTGATTTTTTTGTAGGTACTGTACGTGCATGTAGCACATGAAATTTTTGCACACATTGTGCATTCGCCATCTTGTCTGTTGTTCTGCGTCTCGTGCACATCTCGTGTGTCTGCGGATTTGCGGTGTTGGTTCGCCCGACGTGTTTCGGAAGTGCTAGGCCAGCCTTTCTGCCTGTATTCGTGGGGCTCCGCTTGTATCTGCGGCGTCAGTTCGTCGTGATGAGTTCTACGGCCGGAAAACGAAAAGTTTTGTCATTTCAAGACAAACTCCATTTTAAATTTAGTCTCCGCGGGCGAGAAGAAGAAGGACGTTGCCGCTCGTTTCAACATCCCAGCGAGCACCCTGTCAACGATTTTGAGTGCAGAAGAGAAGATTAGAAGGGAACAAAGGCTAAGAAAAGATTGAAACTGTCAACATATGATGATGTGGACTAGGCAGTGTTCACGTGGTTTTTGGACACGCGAGCCAGGAATGTGCCCATAAGCGGAGTGATATTAAAACAGAAGGCAAAGGATTTTGCATGCATCTTGGGCCATGATGACTTCAAGGCAAGCAATGGGTGGCTGCAAGGTTTCAAGAGCCGACAATGTCATTGGGGAAGTTACCTGCGGCAAATCTGCCTCTGCAGACAGCGATGCTGCTGCTTCATGGGTGGCTGACACGCTTCCTGGAATACTGAGTTGCTTCGAAGCGGCTGAAATTTATAATGCTGACGAGACAGCTCTCTTTTATCAGATGATTACGGGCCACACGCTAGCACTTAAAGGAGATGACTGCCGCGGCGGAAAGCAGAGCAAACTCCGCGTAACAGTTCTACTGTGTACCAACCTCGGGGGTACTGACAAGCGATCCCCGCTAGTTGTGGGAAAAAGTGCCCGTCCCAGCTGCTTTAAGGGGACGAAGCGTATGCCTGTGAAATACACGGCGAACACTAAAGCGTGGATGGCTTGGGCAATATTTTATGAATGGCTGAAAGACTTCAACCAGGATGTCAAGCAGCAAGGCCGTCAAGTTTGCCTACTTCTGGATAATTGCGCTGCGCACCATGTTGAAGGCCTGCAGCTGTCTCACATCGAACTGCACTACTTCCCGGTTAATTGTACATCGCTAATATAGCCGCTGGATAAAAGAATAATCAACAGTTTTAATTGCTGTTACTGGCGCTGAATGATACAGAAGCTTCTTCTGAACATCTGTCTGGAAAGGGAGCTGAAGATCGATATTTATCAGTCAGTTCAAATGCTTGCTGCCTCCTGGCAAGAAGTCAGGGCAGAAGTTATTAAGAAGTGCTTTAGGAAGGCAGGAATTACAAAAAACGCATAGGCTGGTACCGACGACGAGGAAGAAGAGACTTCAGCTTTATCCGATGTAGCCAAAGGGTGGGATGAACTACGCAGCAAAGGTGGTGTCCCCGACGACGTCGACCTGAGCGACTTTTTTTTGCCAACAACGCTGCCGTAGCTACGAAAGAAATTAATGATAAGGCACTTGCCGAAAGCGTGCAAAATCCCAATGTCTGTGATGATGGTTCCTGTGAGCCAGATCAGCGTGACGTGTCCACCGCGAAGGAGGGGATGAACGCAATCGACGTATTGCGCCGTTTGACCATTACATGATTTAGCTTCATTGGAGCGTCGTGTAGTGCTTTCGCTCGCGCGGAAACAAGCATAAAGTACGCTGTTTTTTACTTTAAAATAAATGCCTGAAGGGTGAGTTCACCTTCACTTATATCTGAAGCCTTTCAGTTTCGTTTCTGCATCATTTGTGTGAGCATCATACAAAACCTGCATGTAACAAAAAATTGCAAACTTTTGTCAACTTCGTCATGTCCAGGTTCAACTGTACTTTCATGATGTGGCTGGGGCCAGATTTGGGCCTGACAACGAGCAGCGTAAAAGATGAGACGTACGGGACGGGGTATTTGGCGCCTCTATATAGCGCGCCGTACCTTATAAACACTACGCTGCTGCGCTGTTGGGTGGTATTCGAAGGCTGTAAAAGAGCACCGTCGGACATCACTCTATGTGCATTTTATGTGTTGCTTTCGAGACGTGTTTAAGTTGTAGTGTGTATGTTGTTCGAATGGGCCAGCTCATGCGGTTTTCGTACTCAGACGCCAACATGCTCCTGAATACCGCCGACAGGTGTTGCTATTGCCTACTTTAGAAGCGCTAACAGTGGTCGGAAAGCAGTTTGCGGTAACCGCTGTTGGCGGCATGACCGCTGTTTGGTCCGCTACATAGGCATCACACATTTATATGGCCTAGAATAGCGTAACGGCGTTTGGCGCTGCTCGTGCACAGAACATGCAGCAGACGACGTGTCGTCGTTTTATGTCACAGGTTACGCCAGTGGCAGCTCCAATGAAGCTAGAACTTAGAGGTTCAGTTGCTTGGCACATCGGGAATAAGATGCAATAAACAGTTTATATTCCAAAATTGGTGTCATGACCCCTTTAAATGCAGCCCGAAAACCACTTTATTTTCTTACTTTCATGTTGGGGGGGGGGGGGGGGGGGAGGGGGGTGTTCTCTTAAGTTGTTGTCTTTTTGCTTTGTTGGTTCATCCTTATCACTCATGCATTCTTGAAATATTTATTCCTGTTTTTAGTGGGAACAAACTTTATGCGCTAGTGCAAAAGTTCTGATTGGGTTCTCTGGACTTGTTTGGAGTGGGGAGGGTCCTCGCATACTTCAAGCCCTACCTTCTCTTTGCCCGCTTTATTTTGATTTTTAGCAGAGTTTTTGGCGGAAATGATGGTCATTAATAATGAAATCTTGGCCTTTCTATTTTGTTTTTGACAAGCCACGTACCCGCATACTCTGTTTTGCATGTATTCAAGCGGAAAGGAATGGGAGCAAGATGTGCGACGCTCCGAGGCACCTTTTAACAGCCTTTAGAGCTTCTTCACAATTAACGAATATAGAACGCCTGCGCTAATGTAATGTAGTGATTATTTCGTTGAATGCACTACTACTCCCCCTTCTCACTTCGTTACTCTAATACGAGTGAGGTTAGTAAATGAGCGTGCTGATTCTGTGTCTCCTCCTTGCAGGGTGCCTCAGCGATCAAAGTCTGTGTTCCATGCTGGCCCATCGCTGCAGCAGGCTGGCACTCTGAGCTTCCTCGATGGACAGGTGGCAGCGTCCTTGGCACTTCGGTCGTCTACCGAGTATCGCTTCTGGACGCTCACGCTGGCACGCTACCTCGCCTCTGAGGGTGAGTTATCTTGCATCCTCTTTGATCGGAGATGATCAGAGCACAGAGCTTTTTATTTGTTTCAAGATGGGCTGTACTACAATATCGCTACTATAAAAAAGTGCGGATTTTGAGATTGCTTCTAGATTTTGCCGGCTGCTAGGCGTAGCGAGTATGTGCTGTTTGATCACCTCATAGGTAGCATGTTGGGAAAAGCGAGATATCCAAACAGGTTGGTGTGTTTTTTTTTTCTAGAAAAGAAAATGGTTGCAAAGTACTGAATTTTGTGTAATATGCTCTTCAGTTATTTAATTACAGTATTTTGCTTGTGCTGGTGCAAATAAAAGCGGCAACTCACAAGGTTTACTATTTAGCATTTCACGTTTCTTACAAAAAGAAAGGCTTTGAGTAGCTTATTATGCAAGTCAAATCTGGTTTATCGTCTATTTTAAAGCTGTCACGAATACTGTAGGATGCGAGTTTATTAGACGTACTGGGACTCGGATCTAGAACCTTTAGACGTACATCTTTATCTTTACAAGGGCCCCTGGGGAGAAGAGGAGCCACCCTGGCGATTTACGGCGTAAACATAATCACAGGGTCATAGTATTGCTTAAGGCGCTGGATGTGGACAGTTTCGCGGTAGCGTTGGCGGAGATCAGGTGAGGGCGCCAGGGGTTCCACAATAGGGGTTCCACAATGTATTTGGCAAGAGAGATGCGCTCCAGGACACGATAGGGACCGTGATACTAGGAAATAAATTTGAGGATAGTCCAGGGTTCGTATTCCGAGTTTGTGTCATTATCGAAAACATCGCTATCTCCCTGCCTCGAGTCATTTGATTGGTGGAATCACCGGAACCAGATATCAGTTTGGTTGCCACCACTTCCGGTTCTAGCAATTCCACCAGTCAGATAAAAAAACACACCAGCCTGTTTGGATATCCCGCTTTTCCCAACATGCTACCTATAAGGTGATCAAACAGCACATCCTCGCTACGTCTAGCAGCCGGCAAAATCCAGAAGCAATCTCAAAATCTGCACTGTTTTAATTTATTTTCGCGATCATATTATCCAAACCCTTGTGAAAACATGATCACATCCGTTGTACAATAAGGCGTTGCTTCTTCAGTGTGGTGACCTGTGTTGACCAGGAATAAAATAAAACATAATAGAATAAAAGAACTGAAAAACATATTAAGCATGATCGTATCAATGAAATTCGGCAGTGCTCGAAATGTTTGAATTTTGTCTGGGCGTTTTTGAAGCTGTGTTGGGAGATTAGAACCTGTCTGTGCTGTTGCTGTGTAGTCATCCCACAGAGGGATAGCTACATTTGTTTCATGGCTGTTCTCTTTTTTGTTGCAGGCCTGGAAAGCAGATTGAAAGATCTTTGCTCTCAGCTCCTGGGCCCCGTGGGTGGCAGCTCGCAGTCGTGGGAGCCGCTCATATTGGTAGGCACTCAGGGCCACTCTTCCAGCTACCATATTTACTCGCACAATGTTCGCACTCGCGTAATGCTCGCACCCCTAACATTGGGCTTCAAAAATTTGAATTTTTTTTTCCTCGCATAGTCATCGCACCACCATACTCGTCGCATCATCGCACCGTGAGAGTTGTCCGCTAGTAGTAACAAACGCCACCTTTGGAGCGCTACTGAGCCTAGCTGACCTCGTTGTGTGCACGCACTACCAGGCGGCGATAGCGTGCTAGGGTAGTTCATCATCATCATCACCATAAGTTATGCTCATTTCTTTTTTTTTGTTTGTTTGTTTGTTTTGTTTTACTTTCATGATGCTCGTAGTCGTCGCCATTTTGTGATGTGTCTCCGCACCTCGTTGTCATTGTTCCTTCGTTCCGTCCGTGCTATTTGCTTTGTTCCATCGTCTACCGTGTTGTTCGTGCTGCATCGCAATGGGGCAGTACGCAAGCTACATAGCTGCTTTTAAGCTGAAAGCTTTCGAGTACGCGCTACAGCGTAGCAACCGCGCTGCCAGCAGGCACTTCGGCGTCGCGTTCTGCGTAGTATGTATGCTACTGGAGACAACGATTGCAGTGTCGACACTGACTTGGGCCAAGTCTCTGATCAAGAGTAGAACTGTATGGTCTGCTGTGAACATTATACCATGAAACGCGGGGAGTGATGAGGCTGTGTGCGGCAAATACAGTGCTTTATCAATTTGTGCTCTTGGCAATCCTGTACTTTTATAACAAGGCTATGTTCTGCTTGAAAGTAATGTTTTGATTATATTTACAATGGCTGGCCTAAGAATCACGATTCAAAGCTATTTAAATTTTATTTTAGCGCTCCAAAATATTTTCTAGAAAATTTTCCCCGCATAATTATCGCACCACCCAACTTAGCATGAATTTTTCGCGAAAAAAAGTGCGAGCATTGTGTGAGTAAATACAGTAGTACTATAATGCCCCACTAGTACTGTAATGTGTGAAGGTTCTTGGCAAGGGGCATGAAACAGCATTTGTATGTACTGCACTGTGCATACATTGATCCTGCCAACACAAAGCATTCCCAAGCGAGAAATGAAAATTGCCGTATTTTTTTGCATATAGTCCTCGCCAAAAATTGAAAAAGAACTGGATTGGAAAGTGGGTGGGTAGGTTATCTGCAAACAAACAGAAGCAGACATCCCCGCCCAGACAGGGTTGGGGTGTCATCTGCTTCTTGGCAATGCACAGGCTCCCGTGCACAATCTGCCGTTCCCCTCATGATCGACGCGTACCAAGGTGATGAGGGGCCAGCGAAGAACATGGCCTTATCTGCACCCGTAGTCTGCTTATTGTACAACAGAGCCAGGTGCTGTTTCGTGTGCACACTGTTTCACTGTTGAGCGGTCTTGTTTAGGCATTGTGAGTGTGTCCTGGTTGCAGTTGCTCACAGCGAATGTCAGGGCGAAAAACTTTGCGATAACTGTACTATTTTTGCAGTTTCATCAAATGCTTTATCTATGCACTCTGTCGGGAGTGCTAGAAACATAATTGCTTCTGAATGGCGGAGGAGGTCTCTTTCGCTTCCTTCAGTTTGCAGTGCATTGGAGCTCAAGC
Organism: Amblyomma maculatum; assembly: GCF_055883805.1. Lineage (NCBI taxonomy): Eukaryota > Metazoa > Arthropoda > Arachnida > Ixodida > Ixodidae > Amblyomma > Amblyomma maculatum. The sequence continues at coordinate 169,853,306 of NC_139346.1, read as the reverse complement.
CTCTTCCCACGTGGCAGTGCACTTGTGGAGGCGTAACAGGTGCAGAATTTCAGCATGCTGAAAAGACAAAAGTTCTGTGCAGATGAGAGTGAGAGAAGTGCGTGCACTGGTAGCCGCTGCATGCGGCATGACTTCTTCAAAAAGCAAAGAGGTTAGCGATGGCAAAATGATCACTCTAAACAGCGTGCGGCTATTGGCTTGGTTAGGGGGATCAGTGCGGCCGATACCTACCGCTGTAACAGGCCAGCGGCAAATCCCCGAAAATAAAACTATGTGGACAGTGACACCATTGTGGCCTGTTGATTGCCAACGCATCTATCATTGTCTGCATGTGAGAGGGGCGCAGGAAACTATGTGATGTGCTGTTCAAGCCCATGCATGAATATATGGAGTCATTTGCTGAGCGGGTCCATCATTTGTTGAGTGTTAAGATTTGCTGAGGACAATCCTTTTTAGTGGGAGCAAAGAGTAGGAGAATCGCTCAGCAGTGGCTGCGTTGCAGCAGTCTGTTTGCATTGAATTTTATTGAAAACAAAGTTATCACTGCTTGCGCATTTGTAACTGCCCAGGTATACTTCTCTTACATAAGCACATTGGTTATACAGGAGGATTTTATTGTTTCACAGGGTTCAAAGTTCGGGGTGCCAGGTTATAAGCAGGGGCAGATTATACATACGAAAATATTGTGGTTTCATATTACGCAATTAATGGCTCAGTTTGCAGATGCCCTCAGCATAAAAAATTCGAGGGGCACTTTGGGTCACCAAAGTGCGATGAGGCGAAAGCCTTTATAGGAAACGTACGCTTCCTAGGAGGCGCTCTTAAATCACACCCAGCGCCACCTGGTTTCAAAATGAGCAAGCATATAGTAGGACGGATCGTGACTGCGCCCATGGGCAGATTGTGAGCTTTCTATTTCATGCATAATGCTTGAATCGCAGATTTAATGTTTTGAAGAACTTGGAGTTTCCTTTTTGGTTGGCTTAAAGGCACAACCTGATCACCTCAGCTGCCTGCCAACTTGGCTAAGAGTCGCGCCGCTGCTGCATTATTGAAGCTGTAATGTCGCTATGTGCAGGTTTGAAACGGTTATCTTGAGTTCAGTCTTCCCTTTTTCTTTCTTTTTTGCCATGTGGCGCTCGCAAAGGGGAATGTCTCCGCACCGTGAATTACGGGCACACTTTCTCCTGCAATGACACATCTCTATTGCACAGTAAATATATCACAGCCAAATAGAACGACCTCCGTGCTGTGTTAACATTCGGTAGGATTTGAGAATACTGTGCGCGTTAAGCGCATTTAGCATGTGCAGTACTTGCTTACTACCCTTTTGAGGAAGTTATGATTATACTAGCTTCATGATGAGAAAATTTATCGACTAAAATGGTACCTCCAGTGTCGCAAAATATAATCCACTGTTTTTAAGGGCGACGTCGTTGAAGGCATTATAGAGAAACAAAAATTTACAGTCGCGTTTCGACAATTGCTTGTTTACTGCAGTGAACGATAGCAATTACAAGCTAATACACGAGATCAAGTAACACCGAGATCCGCTGTGAAGCATGCAGCTAAAAGGCTCACACTGCTAGCACTGTAAATAGTTAAGTGGCAGCAATTGTCCTGTTGATAATACACGAGATCAAGTAACACCGAGATCCGCTGTGAAGCATGCAGCTAAAAGGCTCACACTGCTAGCACTGTAAATAGTTAAGTGGCAGCAATTGTCCTGTTGATAAATGTTGGGCAGAAATTATCGGTGCTCTACAATGTAAGAGCATGAGGAAGAGATGCCATACCTTAAATCTCCTTAGTCTAAATCCACGGTTTCTATCTTAAAAGCCAAGAATGAACTGCATCGAAGGATGGTGTTGGTATCTTTGATGATTGATAAAAAAAATTTTAATGCGATCTTGAAACAACAAAGTTGCTATGCTTTGATCCTTGCACACAATGAAAATTGCGGCAGGCACCATTTAAAGGTGTGATTATACCCCCCCCCCCCCCCCCTACCCTGGGCATCGACTGCGACTAGGGATCGACGTATCTATACTATTTCGTACCCAAATAAAAGACTCCAGCAATCATGGTCAGTTAGCAGCATACGTGCCTTACAACTATCATTCATCATGAAGCAGCTAGTAGGTCGTACAGCGCGATATTTTCAATAGGCAAGTTGTTCTGGATTGAACATGAAGAATGTCAACCTATTGATTTGTACGTGTGCTCAAACAGATATCGCACAAATTTTTTTTCAGTGATACGTCAGCCACCAGACTAAAGCATCCAAATTAAAAACAAAAAGTGCATTCTGTGAAGCAATAATCTTTTATTCGAAGCAAACAACGAACAAATTAATTCTCTTATTGCGGAGTTATTTTTTTTTTAATCGCAGCTCACTTAATGACCCATTGAAAAATTGTTGAAGGGTCACTAGATGAGTTGCAATAGTTTAGTGCAAGAAGTCTGAAAGCATGCTGGCTAGGGCATTAACCGACCTTTTGCAGTTCCGACAAAATACTGCGTATTCGGATAGGTTGTTAACTCTCTCAGTTTGTCATCTAGATGATCTCAATATTCATATCAGGATGCCACTTAGATATTGTGGCATCCCCCTTTTGTTTACTTTGAGAGCTGCAGTCCATCTTGCAATGGCCCCACTCACGCCCAGTTCAAAAAGGCACCCTTCACAACACATTCTCATTAGGTTGCGCAAATGATAAAAGCGAATAAACAGAACTTTATATGTATGGTATGGCACGTGAAGCCACGAACAAGAAGGTCAACAATCCCCCGTTTTCATCCAGTCTCCTGAATTCAGCTGAGTTATACCGCCTCTGTGTTTTGTACAGCTGCGGTGGAATTGAGTACAGAGCAATCTTTTTATTATAACCGAGTGCTTCTAAACGCAGCAGCATGCCTTTGGTTTCGCGATAAATTAGACGCTTTTCAGCGCATCCAGTCGCGGCAGTCTAAGCCATCCTGCCAAGATAGTGGCGCGACGGCCACTAGGTGGCTCTGGCGGTACGCGGAAAACTCCTGCGCAGATTCCCTGTAGCGCGGTGGTTGTCGAGCCTTTGCGTGATCTCTACTGAACGGTGGCTCACTGCTTACTGACTCCTTAGCGCCTGTTTAAATGGTTTGACAAAGTCTGACATCAGAGGTCTAAAACGTTTGTTTGTGTAATGGACACTTTCTGCAGACGGACGCACACTATGAGCCTATAAAGGGCATCGCTTTGGCGTTCCTTGGCGCACATTTGTTGCAGTGCTCATTGAAGTGTGGGGTCGACGGTACGACGCCACTCCTATCGCGCGGCGTTTCCATAGCCACGTGACATTCTGACACAAGCCAGAAGCGCCTGAAGCAGATTCGACGCGCACAAACTTTTTAGGTTTTTTTTTTGTTTTTGTTTTTTTTACATTGTGCCATGGCTTTCTCACCCCCACAATGTCATCGCGTTGTCGCCCTCTCCCATGGCGTCGCACTGTTGCTAGGATGCACCATGACATCGATGGCAGCGGTCTGCACGACAGCCGTGTGTTGGCATGACGCTAGACAAGAACCAAGACATGTTCCTCACGTGCCCGGCATGGCTTAATTGCCAACACGCTCAGCTAGTGATCGGAGGGGTAGCAGTTTGATTCCCGGTGGAGGATGATCTTTTTTGTTAATGGTTAACGCACTGGCGAGCCATGAGCCTGTAGAGGCTTTTGCCTTGCATACTACATCGTTGATGGCGTCATAAGTTTCATTGACAGCTATAGTGTGACAAACACGACCGCTTTCGCTGGCGAGTTATGAGCCTATAAAGGTTTGTGCCTTAAAAGTGGTAACATGTGATCCCCGATACCACTTCACACAGCTGAGAAAAGTTCATAGCCGGTGCTGAGCTGTGCGATTCCTTCATGCATTTAGTTACTATTATTCTATCACCATTTCTCTTCCTTCGAAAATTGTTGTGTTTGTAATCTTGTGTTATGCTTAACTCATCAATGGCACGGTGCTATCGGAGGTATCGGATTCAAATCCAGGTAATACCTTTCTTGTAGGATTCTGTGGAGAACTGTACGGAGTTACTAAGTGCAGATGAAGATATTTAATGAAGGTAGTGGCTTTTTTTTAACGCGAGAGCGTTAGTACAACTGTGTGGAAAAAAAGAATTGTCCATTAGTTTTGGTGACATCGACCATTTGAAGCCTCACAGCTTTTCAAAAGCCATGAGTGTGCTTCTGGCAGGCTTTTGGCGCGAGAGCGTTAGTAACTCGATGTCTGCAAAAGTTTTCCGGTGGCATTGGTGTCAGTTTCTTGAAGCCTGGCAGCCTCGAAAAATCACAAGCATTCTTGCGTCACATGGTGTTTGGCAGGCGACAGGGCCGGCACTAATGGATCAGCGGTGCAATGGTACACCGGGGCTCATGTCTTTTTCACACATAGTAAAGCCCCTTCGTTATGTTTTCTGTCAACCAGTTTAAGTAACACCAACCGCATCATTTTCAGAAGTCTCAGTAACAATCATACTTTTGCTAATGTGCTCCCGGCAGGGTCTGGACAAACGCGGTCTTCTCCGAGACGTGCTGCCACACCTTGCATCAAACTTGCGACTCCAACGACTATTCACGGAATTCAAGGAGCAGCTGGACATGTCTACTGCCGACAACAGCTTGCTGCCGAATGGTTGACCTGCCCAGTGACGCTAGGAAACATTATTCTTAAACTCATCAGGCCCGCAGTGTGAACTGGGAAATCATTGGAAGAGGTAAAAGGAACGTGTTGTTTGTAACTGTGTAAATAGCATTCAGGCTGTTGCTGCCTCCCATGATAAGTTTGAACCCTGTGCGTGTGTGTGCATGCACACGCTAGTGTTTTAGACTGGACAGTGCCACTGCCACCTCCACACTAATGGATTTGCCAGCACAGGTGTGCTGGAGGAAGGTATGGCTCCGCAAGTTGGCGCTTCAGCTGTGCGGGCTTGCGTCGCTGTTGCATGTAGCATAGGGCGAGGAGGAGTTAGCACAGGGAAGAGCAGCATTTTATTTGGTCATTGTATTTTATATCTTAGCAACATGAACGCCTTGTTTTAAGTAGTAGTACAGTATTTCGAACGCTTGCGAAGGGTTGATCGAAGAAGTTAGTTAATGTAGATAATGAGGAAACACAACTGATGAGTCCTGTTTTTATGTCACTAACGAATTGTTTAGCCTTACGTTATATTACGGATGGCCACGTGTGCGCACACACCACCTTCATCCATTTTTACCATGGTGCAACGGAAGCAACATATTGTCTACCCAATTCTCTTAGATTTTTCGGTTTATTTGTTGAGATTACCCTTTGTTCCTTGATTTTGAGTGCATGGCTATTGCTATACCCTCATTTATTTTTGTCACTTTTCATTGTTTTGTTGCTTTTCTTTGTTTCCGTTATTGTTGCCTCTAGAGGTGACTTTGTCTGTTTTTGTGAAGAATTAGGAACTCTTTGGCTGCTCAGTTGTATTTGAACTCCCGAATTTAGCTGTACTCTGTATTTCCACAATCTGTGATGAATTTTTCCAAATAGCTTTACTTGAATCTTGCTATCTACAAGTATAACGGAGCCTAATTACGGGGGAAAGAAAATTTTATTTTTCGTTGTTTTTCTATGGTAATACTGCATGTGTATTTATATTATTCAAATGGTAATCCATACTGATGTTTCTGCAGAGCATCATTACAAGAGATATGTTTGGGTTAGTGGATACTGTGAGCCGAAGGAAATGAATGTTCTCTACCTAAATGGCTTGCAACAATATGAGTGCTTTGCATGACCTTGTGCGACCTTGTATAATGCAAAACTCTAGCATGTTCAGTTGAGTGTGCACCTTGTGAAAACTGTGCCAGTCTCAACTGCCTGATGTTGAAGTTTTCAAAAGGAGAGCCACAAGAGAGTGAAGCTGTTTACTTTACCTTACATTAACTTTATTTTACCTTACGTTAAGTTTGTTTTACTTTTCGTTAACTTTACAATATGTTTACGTTAACTTTAGGCGTTACAGTGAGGTGCCTATCGTGTTCAGACACTGACAGTCTCCTGCTTCATGTTTAGCATTTAAGAGCTCTGCTTCAGTGACTCACTTTTTATAGTTTTCTAGGGCGTCTTCGTCATGCATATAACTATAGTCGAATCATGAACACTAACTCTAAACAACATACATGCTCTTGAAAGCAAGTGTTAACAGGAAAATTGAGTTCGATGGAGAAATACATTAAGGAATGTCACTTGTATAGTGTGCATGTGTGTCAGAACCCTTGGCTAAGAAGAGCATAGATGCAGTAGCTGGCTGAGAGGAGGAATATACATCTGTACTTGTGCTCGATTTGCGTAGAATGTAAGCTACTCGCTTGGCACAGTTTGAAGTCTGTGATTTTTCATAGTCTCTGAGCTGTGGAAATGTTGCTGTTATTAAGTGCTAAGGTTTCTGACGTTTCAATTTTGACATGCCAATGCAGGACTCTACTTCTGTCTGATGAGCTCAAGAATGCAAAGTAGAGTTGCACGAATAGCAAAATATTTGCTGTGAAGTGAAAACAAATATTAAGAAATGTGAGTGCGAATCGTGTCATATTTTTCAAATACTGCCAAGCTAAATTACAGATGAAATTTGCGGCGAAGAATGTAAATTTATTAGGGCTGTGCGAATAACAAATTTCTGAGGTGCAAAGTGAATATGAATGATAACAGTTGGTTGCAAATAGAATATTTTTGAATTTTGAAAATTAGCACATAGTTGGAAATAAAGACAAATGCTTTTTTTTTTAAACAGAGCTGTGAAAAGAAACAGAGGTATTGCAAAAAAAAAAAAAAAAAGCTTTTTTTCCTATCATCAGCATAATTTGTTATATGCACCTGTAAAGCCTACCAGACATTAAATATAGCAGGAATTATGTAGTAACACCTTAGTTACGTTTATCATTTTTGTCAGTGAGAAAAAAAAGATATATTGTAGTCTGACATGCCACGAAGCATTGTAAGGTGGGTACCTCCTTGCTGGAAGGATTCAACAGTCTAATAATGGTGAGCTACGGCCCTGGCAAAAACTCTTCCGTGATTCCTTGCGACTCCCGAAGACAAAAATTTGGCAATGGAATACTACTCAAAACGCAGCGTTCGTGACGACACATAGCTCGCTTAGCCCTCGCTTATCGATTTCACCAGAATGCAAGCCCCATGGCGGGCCTTAATCCCTCAAATGCTGTGACAGAGGTGCGAAACTGAAACCATTGAGTTGGGTGCCCCAACACGCATGCTTCTTTACGCGGTGCAGGTGTGTAGACTGGCTTTGAGCCCGTCACTTCGATTATCTGTTTATTTTCTTGTCCGCTGTCCAATTTTTAGGTGCTGACGAAAATTGTGGGCGATCAAAGCAGCCACTGCGAAATAATTGCAGCAGTGCACGCGGGCTATGACTTCATCCCTTTACGCTCCACATGACGAATTGCTTATGTCCATGTGCATGCAGTGATCTAAAATAATGTGATCAGGGCCAGTCAGGCTCACAACCAGTTGTCAACTACGTCGTGGTGAGACACTGTAATGTTCTGCATGATGTTGCACTTTGTTTTCTGGCCCGCGGCGGTGGTGGCTTTCTATAGTCGTCCCTTCTTTGAGGAAAAAGCAAGTCATGTGGCAAGTTCGAGATGTTACTATTTCGAAATCGCTTCGCTGCTAGTTAGATAAACTAGAAATTCTTAACCGAGCATTTAGGAGGTTTAAGAATCGCACTTTTGTTAATCGAGCTAATCGTGAAAGTGCAGTGAAAATCGAATAGAATAGCAAATACTACTAGAATTTTTTGATATTCTTACACCCCTAATGCAAGCTCTTTATTGGGGATTGGGGAACTCTGCTCTCATGATGTTTGTCTCGAGGCTTGCGCAAGATATTGTGTGTCTCTTTTTCTCTCTGCCTTGGCCTGTGTTTCTGCCACGTTGGCAGCATACCTCAGAAAACTGTGGAAGAGCAAAAAAAAAATTGGGGGCGCAGAACACTGTACATAATATTGCTTTATAGGCAGAATGATTTATTGTAATGTTCACCTCTTGTAGATATGTCAATTTTAAGTTGGAATGGTTTGGTCGAGTGCATGCCCATAAATAACAAACAGTCTTGTCACATTGTACAAAATGCTTATGTCACCCTCGTCCCTATGTTGTTATTGTTGAACTGTTCAGGCAAAAGTGTCTCTTCATTGATACTGGTGATTGCAGTTGAGAGCATTTTTTAACTTTCGGCATATTCAATCAGGCTGTCATGCATCTCAAGCTGTTGTTATTTGCCGACAGCTGCGGCACGACACCTGAATGTGAGGGTGGTTGTTATGCAAAGTTTATTATTAGAGAAAAGAGATATTACTGTGTTTGATGTACAGGAGCAGTCAAATAATAATCTCTATGTGAGAAGGTTGCCTTGAGGTGCAGTCTTTGTCAAAAATATACGGCACAAGGAGTTCACTTCTAAGCCCTGTAACAAAGCTCCTGGAAGCAGTACCGGAATATTTAGGTACGCCAGAGAGGAATGTGGTCGAGATTTTGACTGCTGGAGATGTACCGCGAGCCCTGTTACGGGGCTTAAAAGCAAGACCTTTAGGCTGTACATTTTTGACAAAGACTGTAAATGCTTATCCTGTGGTGTCAAGGTGTGTAAATCTCTGTCCTGGCATGACATAGTCTGGGAATGCAGAGGTATGAAGCGGCTCCAAAGCTCAAATGCTGCCTGAATCATTTTGTATATAGAGAAAAAAGGCCGTCATTTCTTTTTTTTTTCTTTTTTTAATGTAACAATGCAGTTTTTCATCCCTGAAACAACCTGCCATCTGTATTTATAGTGATGTCATACTGCTGACATTGATGTTCCTTTTTTTTTTTTGTCCTTTTCACCTCTCAATTTTTATTTTTCACTGTGCTGTGTATATTTCACATTTTGGAAGCAGTAGTGTTAAGGCTCTTTCATGTTTCTTTTTTTTTTCTTCATATCCAAACATTGTGCTTGCTACTGTAAAAATAAATTTCTATGTATAGCCTGAATACTGTTTTTCTTTGTTCCTGAATAGCCGCAACCACATTCTCATCACATGAACATCAGAAAATCTCTCCATTATCTGTAAGGTGCAGACAGCCAAATTTATGGCACACTCTTGGTGGACAGATTTGGAGAGAAGGCTCTGTTTGAATCGTGTTTTTCTTGGTATTTTTGTGGTCAAAAGATTGGGGTTCAGCATCCCTTAATTCATAATTCTTTTTATTGCACTAGTGATTACCCAAAATGGCAGCACTTCTCCTTCGTCCCCCTGAAATTAGTGAACCCCCGCTCGAGCCACCACAGCCAGATTTGAAAGTTTCGGCACCTCAAGCTGTAACCGCACGACGGATGAATATGATGACGTCACCTAGACCCATGAGTCAGGACATCAAGTAGGGTATCCCGCCGGCTCTGGCCCACTAGAGGGTGGCCCGGAGTTCACCCTTTAGCATTCCTCCTGAAGCGGGTTACACATGTGTTGCATTGAAGAGGTGGGGAAGGGGAGGGGAAGTTGTTAACGCCGATGGCTGGTGCAAGCGCCTGCCTCGTTGCTGCATCAGGGTTCAGTAAGCGTTTCTACCACATCATTTTGTTCGCCTTTGTTGGCGCCGACCCTCGGCCGTGCAGGAGGGAATTTTTGTGCTCCTTCACCCGCCAAGTGGTGGTTCCCTCGGCCATGCTAGAATCACCTTCATATCCAAGGCCATAGCCACTCTGTGCCTGGCAACTCCGCGGCCGTCGCCGCCGCTCCTCCTCCGTTAAGAAGTTATGCTGCTGGCCGCCGAGAGATGGCGACAGCGACGTAGGGTCACCATCGCTAGGCGAGCGCCGGGTGCACCGTGTTGCAAAGCGGTCTGGATAGCCACGCGCTGCCGCTTTCTCGCTGTTTCGTGGACTGTTTTGCAGTGTGCAAGGTCATACTTTGACTTTTCTCTACCTTCGGGTGCTGCAGGAATACAGCATTGCAACAATTGGTAAGTGCCAGCTTTGCTTTGTCCTTCCGGCGATCGCTGCGTAGTGTTCAGCTGCTTTGAGGCTTGTAAAAAATAGTGACAGCACCAAACACTGTTTATTAGGCGTCAATACTTCAATAGTAATGTTAGATGTACACCTGTGCTTTCTGTACTGCAATGTTAATTGCTCCGCTGCCTAGCTCGTCTGCGTAGTGTGTTTGATGTGCTCCCGCGATGTTTTTTTTTTTTTCTTTTTTGCAGTATACGCTAATTGCGAAATTTTGTGATAAAATAGAAAAACAAGATTTACCTATTGTGAAGTTGACTACCTTAAAGTGGTAAACCGAATCCGACTTTTGCGCGAGGATGTGGCGCCATCATGCGGGAGCGGGCGGGAAACACATTGATCGGCAGTGTAGCAGACGACGCGAAAGCGCACCATACGAAATGGCCACGCCAACGCTGGTAGAAAGCGAAAGCTTCCCCCCTTTTTTGGCCTCGGAGCGGAAAGTAGTGACAGTGATTGCAGCATATCATGTTCACGCAGTATGAGGGAAGGTAGAGCGTTTTCACAATCCACTCATAACGCACGTACGCATATACTATCTCCGTATTGTAAGAGCGTGTAGCGCGGGCCGTGTTCGACGTGACAGAATACGCTCTCAACGTGCAGGTTTTCGGCAGACATGAGAGCGTGGGGGCAGAGAGAGAGAGAGGGATCTCAAAGGGTAAAGCAGCCAGGGGTTTCTTGATGCTGCAGAGCTAGGTGGAATCGTCTCCTGTGACTTTGAGCGGCGCATATGCGCGGGGTGTCTTGAGTTACCGAGCACAATGCGGTCACCGCGGCGCCGGCATGGTGCAATGGGCGTCGCTTCCTCCTCGCGTCATCTACAACCGTGCAGCTATAGGATTTCATCCACGAAGATCGGCAGAGAGGCACATATACACACCCCGTGAAAAGGGCATTGTCCCGGCCGGAATGCACACCTGCAGGAAACGCGCTGCATTTTTCTGGCAATGGATGATTCAGAGCTGTAGCCGGTTTCTGGCCTCAGGAGTCAGAACGGATGTGGTCGCAGTGGTGAAAAGGTTCTCTGTGCGCAGAGAATGGTCATGCTGTTGTGAAAGGATCTCCAATTGTTCATTTCTGCCTCCGCCGCGATTTCTGCGGAATCAACAACTTGGTGACACGTGTGAATCTCCTACATATCGGATGCGCATCTCGGTCAGGAACCAACCCTGTTCTACGTCCAGAGCGATCCGGATACTCTGCAAGTGAACGAGCATGAACCCTCCAGGAGACTCATTTATTGTGCCGGGCGGTTTCCTTGCCTTGGACGTAGAGACGATTATCAAGCTCCCTAACGAAGTGCATCTGACTGCGTACACCAAAGGAACAAAATCCGGATGCTTTGGCGTGCACGAAGGCGAGCCTTTAATTTAAAAAAAAAAACTGTGCGTTGTGCAAGAGTGCATGGTGCGTCATATTTTGCTCCTAGCGGCAAAAACACAGATGCTACAGGTATGTATGCATCTAAACGAAATATGCATGATGAAAAGTACCTACTGGAGTTTTCACCCAGGCTGTAGCGCCCAAGGGATAGCTGCAATGAGGATTTTTTCGGTGCGTGATTGCTTTAGTTGCGCCGGGGACTAAATTAAATTAAATTAAATTGGTTCACAGGAAGGGAAAGGCGCAGTAACTGTCACACTTGCTCTGTGGACACCCGAACCGCGCCGAAGGGAAGGGAGGAAGGTGGGAATGAAAGTGGAAAGAGAGAAAGAGGAGCCGTAGTGGAGGGCTACGGAGTAATTTCGACCACCTGGGGATCTTTAACGTGCGCTGACATCGCACAGCACACGGACGCCACTTCGTTTCGCCTCCATCGAAACGCAGCCGCCGAGGCCGGGATTCGATCCCGGGAACTCCGGCACAGTAGTCGGGCGTCTTACCACTGCACCACCCGCCGGGGACTGGAGGCGGTGTATTTTGTCCTTTCTTTTCTTTATGTGCGAAAGGGGTAGGTAGCTTAGATATCACAGGCGGCTCTGTGCGCTAGGCCGTAATATTTAGCATGTTTTATCGTGACTGCCTGACGAGAAAAAAAATACGGCGTTTTAATGCACTGCCGTTCGCGAGCCTCATGATCAGCTCAACCACTCGGCTCGTGAACGGCGGTGCATCACAACAAACGCCCAATTTTTCTTTTCTTATTAGTCAGGCGGCAGTCGCGATAAAACATGCTAAATATTACGGTCTAGCGCACACAGCCACCTGTTATATCTGCGCTACCCGGCCCCTTCGCATATAAAGAAAACAAACGACAAAATACATCGCCATCAGACGCGCCGAACAAATGCTCATTGCGGCTATCACTGGTGGGTTACAGGCTTGGTGCAAACTCCGGTAGATACGTTTCATCATGCACATTTCCTTTAGATGCATACATACCTGTAACGAAGTGTTTTTCGCACAGTCGAGAGTACGCAGTAGGTAGCTAAGGTCGGCCATTCACATCTTGACGCTATATGGTGGCCCTAATTGTAGCTTCACGTCGTTGTTGGCCGCGGCTCGGCGAAGGAAACCTGAAAAACCGCGTCTTGCATCTTGGCGCGCTTAGAGAGTGGCAACCGTACGCGGCAGATGTGGTTGGCATCGCTTTGCCAAGCCTGTGACGGCCACCGTGCCGCCCGGTGCCGCTAGCCCCCGTGCACTGGCGGCGCCGAGAAACGCCGTCGACGCCGCTCAGTGTGTTTCCATCGGTCGCCGCTACGATTTCGCGCATGCGCAGAAAACTCGCGCAAAAGGCGGATTGGGCAAAGCGTATCATAGTTTTCTTTGTCAACTAAATCGCTGTACCTCTCTAACATCGGAAACCGCGAAACTCATACTCAACCACATTAAGGCCTGTGAAAAATAATGACAGCACCAGAAGTGTGTTTATTACGCGTCAGTAAGGTAATAATATTAAATGTGCACGTGTATTTTCTGGACTGCGATGCTGACTTCCTCCCTGGTTAGCTTGTCTGTGTGGTATGTTACATGTGCCCCAGCGCAGTATTTTTTGTTTCGCTAACTGCGCAATTCTGTGAAAAAATAAAAACACAAGCTTTGCCTATTGTGACAATTATTTTGGAGTGATCGAAACAGAAAAATGCAACGCGTATATTTGTCTTTCCTTGTTCTTCAAGTTAAAAAAAAAACGTTTGTACGACGCGCTGAATCATTGTAAGTAACAGCTGATACTAAAATTGTTCTCCTTCCAGATCTCAATGGCAAACTGCGATACAATTGTTCCAGTCATCTGTAAATCAAGCTGGCTTCTGAAGTGCTATCAGTGACAGCAGTCACCGTCAACATTTTTTTCTACTTGTGACAACTATTCATCACACCACTTCTACATGGTACTCTTGTAGCACAATTGCTGTTGTGAAATGTGTAAATAAATGCTGGTGCCTTTCTTCTTAAATTTTGTTTTATTGCAGCGTAGACTAGCATTGTAATTTTTTTATTACCATTGACGCTAGCGGAGCAGTCATGCAGTTTTTCGAGCCATGAGCAATTTCTTGAAACTGCCTGACATAAAATGTCATATAGCGTTGGTGTTGTTGCCTAACAAGTATCATGGTCACTTGTTATGCTTAGTGGATGTCGGCCTTAGAAGTAAATATGCTGAATATGCACGATTCATGCTTAGGAACAGTTATCACGCTAGCGAATAACAGCGCTCCCGCCCCGCGCCGACGTTCGCACCCGTGCGACCCATGCGCCTCGACCCCTACGTCAGTGGCGCCCTCAGCGAAGGGAGCGGCAGCGCCGCGCAACTTTTTCCGACGGCGCCGCTCTATTGTTCGCGCGGCGCGTTGACAGGCACAGGGAGTATAAAGGAGGTTATGCCAAGGCATGACGCTTATTGTGACATGTGAGCGCACCACCAAACGATTTGCAGCACTGCGAAAGCACCTACGCACCTCTTGCCCCTTAGGGCCAAAAGTAAGAGTAGGGACGAGAGGTACACGGGAGCACAGTTGTTTGTTGTAGTGTGCATGGTCCCGACAGGGCCAGGTCATCTTGCCTTTTGCAGTGCTGCGGATGGCTGTGTGAATGAATTTTGAGTCCCTGGTGCAAAGCCCTCGTACTCCTCTATTAATATTGTAATGTGAGGACTCGGATGTATCTGCAGTATATTTACAAGACAGCTGCAACTGGTATAACAGAACAGCACCACGAAACCAATCCCACTTCTTCGTCATCTATCTGCCTTTTCCCTTCCGGGAAGCAAGGGAAGGAAACACTTCATTCTTGTCTTCTCGTAACATCACCCCCGGAGGTGTAAGCGCCGTCCCGGCGCTAAACTGGCAAAAAAGGCATGTGTTCGCATGGGTTTAGGCGGGAAACATGGACAGTGTCAGTCGTGGAGCGAGAGGAGGAGGACGCGGACACAAGAGGGGCAAGTTCATACGTCACATCGGTGACTTGGCGCACCGCACGATAGGGCCACTGTAGGGGGACAAAGGTATCTCCGAGAGACCAGCGCTGCGTGAAGGAGACCATAGAATAACCAAGGACCAAGGGTTGTGGCGGTGTCGCCTATCGTAAGCAGACTTCTGGGAAGTCTGAGAGGCGATGAGCCGACTACGGGTTACTTGGCGTTCTTCAAAGGCTTGAGCAATGGCGTCACATGCGTAGGTGGTTGTGGGGCGGCCAGAAGGCGGGACCAGCGTGTCCACAGGTTAAGCGGAGTTCCTGCCAAAGAGCAGGAAGAAGGGTGAATAACCTGTCGTGTCGTGCCGTTCATGGAAGAATTCTAGGCAGATGTCACATACGGCAGCACGAGGTCCCACTCGTGGTATCAGGTGATACATACATAACATGTCCGTTAGTGTGCGGTTGAAGCGCTCAGTAAGGCCGTTGGTTTGTAGATGGCACGTGGTCGCGACCTTATGCTTCGTAGAACATGCACGCAAGGTGTCTTCAGTAACTCGGTCTTCAGTGTCTTCAGTAACAAAAAGTAGTGACCGCGGTCGGTGATTGACGAAGAGCGCCGTAATGCAGAATGACGCTGTGTAAAAGAAAGCGACATCCGTTGCGCAGCTCGTGGGTAAAGCTTGTGTGATGGCGTAGCGTGTAGCATAATCGGTTGCCACTGCGATCCATTTGTGACCTGACCGTGACGTCGGGAACGGGCCAAGAAGGTTGAGCCCAAAACGATAAAACGGTTCCAGGGGCACGCCAATAGGTTGGAGAAGGCCAGCATGGTGGCCTCGATGGTTTTTTCCTACGCGTACACGTGTCGCAGGCTGCGATGTAGCGCCGGATGCTGCGTTATAGTCCAGGCTAAAAACAAAAAAAAACACAAAAAAATACGACGCCGTACCCGGTCGTAAGTGCGAGATACACCGAGGTGGCCCTGTGGGCAGGTCGTGGATTTCTTCAATAAGAGAGTAGCGGAGCTGCTTGGGTATCGCCAACAGAAGGGGAGAACCGTCATTATGAAAGTTACGGCGGTAGAGGACATCATCCTGCGCAACAAAAAGCTGTAGAGAAGAATCCGATCTTCCAGACGTCAGGCCTTAATGATGGATCTTAAAGATGGGTCGTTGCGCTGTTCGCCTCCTATGTTGGCCATATTGGAGAGGGTGAAGACGCAAGGAATGGCCTCTGTGTTACCGAGATCAGGGGGCTCTACAGGATATAGCGAGACGAATAGTCGGCGTCTTGATGAAGGCGCCCCGAATTACACACCAGGTTGTAGGAGTATTCTTGAAGGCGCAGGGCCCAGCGACCAAGACAGCCAGAGGGATCTCAAGGATGACCCAACAAAGCCCGTGATGGCCAGTTATAACTGAGAAAGAACGGCCGAATAAGTAAGGTCGGAATTTAGCGACAGCCCATGCATACAAAGGCGAGACACTCGCGCTAAGTGATCGAATAATTGCGTTCGGCGTTGGAGAGAAGGCGGCTAGCATATATGCGATGACGCGGTCTTCGCCATGGTGGCATTGGGTGAGCATTACATCGATCTCATATCCGCGCGCGTCTGTTTGAACTTCAGTGGAAGCTGAGGGATCGAAATGAGCCAAATGGGGGGGGGGGTGGGGGGGGAGACGTCAGTAAGCTTATCAGCGTTGAAAACGCACCTGCTGGTCAGGGCCCACGTGAAAGCGGCGTCAGTCTTAAGTAGGTCGTGTGAGAGGACAAGCGGTACGGGCAAAATCTTTGATAAAACGGCGAAGTAAGAGCAAAGGCCAACAGACCTGCGCACATCCTTCGAAGAGTGGGGACGCGGAAAGTATTTGACGAATTTTAGCCGGATCAGATCACACTCCAGAGGTTTCACCCATGTTTCCAAGAATGGTGAGTTGGCGGCGACCAAGCTGAAGGCCGGCTGCACGGAACACACTGAGAATACTGGCGAGGCGTTCAAGGTGTGAAGAAAGGGTCGGCGAGAAAATGACGACGTCATCGAGGTAGCACAGACAGGTTGTCCATTTAAATCCGCGAAGAAGGGAGTCCATCATTCGTTCAAATTTCGCCAGACGTTGCAGAGATCAAACGGCATTACTTTCGTCCAGTGTGACAAAGGCTGTTTTCTTTTCACGGTCCTGCCCGTCAGCAGCAATCTGCCAATACCCAGACCGTAAATCGATGGAAGAAAAGTATTTAGCTCCGTGAGGGTACACGGCTTTTTTAGTGACGCAGTTAAGATGGCGATAATTGACGCAGAAGAGCCAGCTGCCGTCTTTCTTTTTAACCAGAACGACTGGGGCGTGGCCGCCGCGATCGGCTCCGGCGCAGCAACGCCGCGCTTCATCGCGGAGGCCACGACTGGGGACGCTCACGGGCTCGTCGAGGGTTCGATGATGTCTTGAGCGAGCATCTTGTCAACCTCCTTTTGGATTACCTGGTGTCGCCAGTGTGTATGCGATGCTGTACAAGAGTGGTTCGAGTCAAAGGGCGCTCGCTGATCAAAATAAAAAAATTGTCTGAAAGATGCCAGCAGACGGCAGAGTGTGTGAGCTTGTGGAGGGAAAGATGGTTGGTTGGTTTGTGGGGTTTAACTTCCTAAAGCAACTTAGGCTATGAGAGACGCCGTAGTGGAGGACTCCGGAAATTTCGACCACCTGGGGTTTTTTAACGTGCACTGATTTCGCACAGCACACGGGCGCCTTGCTTTTCGCCTCCATCAAAGGGCTGCCGCCAAGGCCGGGATTCGATCCCGTGTCCTTGGGAACAGTAGTCGAGCGTCGTAACCACTGCGCCACCCCGGCGGGGAGAGGAAGAACCCTAGCGATTATCTTTGTGTAGTCTTGAAGGCTGGAAACTTCAGATAAAGAGTAGTCAGAAGAGGATGGAAAACCGGTGGCCACAACAGAGCGGTCACATTCATTTATAAGACAGAGTGGTGAGCGAGATGCCTTGCAGGGAGGCATATTTGGTACGCAGTTATAGTGACGATGGTATGAGCAAGGGCAACGCTTCGTATGAGGGTTGGGGTAACGATATAGTGTCCATCGGGAATAGGGGGTACAGGGTAGAAAGTGACGTAAGTTGCGGCTTTAGATTGCAGACGGATAAAGTCGACACTACAAAGTCGGTGCACAACAGGAGAGGGTGAGTCGAAAGAAGAGGGAGATTAAGTTCAGCGACGCTTGTAGCACAGTCTATGATGACTGCATGGCCAGAAAAAAAATTCGAGCCCAAGAATGACGGTGTGAGGGCAATGCTATTGCACTGTGAACAAGACGGTGTATGGCGGCCAAATGTAGTTAAGCGGGCAGAGCACAAGCCAACGACCTTTGACGTTGCTCCATCTGCGACACGCACAACGTTGTAGAAAAAGGGTGCACAGGCATATGCATTCTTGCCGTAATTCAGTTCAGCAATTCAAATTAAGAGATCTCGCTCACTTTTATATCCGACATATTGAAGAACGCAAGTCCATCAGAGCGTTGGTCTGACCGTCGCGTATACATGTGTACTCATCCGCAAATGGTACGCGGAATGCTCATTGTGCTTTACGTTCCCTTGCTATGAGCAAGCTAGTCTTCAAATGTATTACCTACGCATTACATGCAGTGCGGGGCAAGTGAAAATCGACCGTATGGCATAACGATCGAGGCCTGCTGCATTAGAAATCGATTCGGGGTATCCTCCTTCTCTTCTGTTCATCTCGATTGCTTCCCTCTCAGTGTGTTTGCACCCGGAGTGACGCAGTTACGCGTCCTGTTTTTCTGTTTAACCTTATCCTTTCCATTCACACTACGGACGAACTGTCCATGGACAGATCATCACATACGTCATCCGACGTACAGTCTTTGACAAAAGTGTGGAGCCCAGGGAGCCTGCTTCTAAGCCATTTCGCGCGGCTTGTAATGCATTTCTAGTGTTCCGAATCTCTTGATAGTAAGGACTTTTTTCCCTCTCTAATGGGAACGCCCTACACTAATGCTTAATCAGCGCCATTGTACGGCTCAGAAGCAGCCCCTTTGGGCTCTACACTTTTGTCAAAGGCTGTACGTCATTGGCTTTGCCTCATCTGCGGGTGGCGACGAGGCGCCGGACGGGCAGAGCGGGCGGCGGCGCCGGCGGAAACCACCGTAGGCGCGCACAACAGCTCCACCACCGCAGGGGAAAATGGCAGGCGACGGCATTCCAAGCCAACTACACCGCATTTTTCCAGTGGCGTCGGGTCACTGGGTTCTCGTCCACTCGCTGACTCCAGCGATTTCATGCGTCGTCTGAATCGGCCTTTACGGCGCGGTTGATGTGTCCGCTGATGGGATACAGTGCCTTGTCTCAAAACCAATTTCCTTTTCTTTTCTGAAACCCGAAACTATTACTGCACCGTGGTTAAGGCGCTCGGCTACTGAAACGGAGCACCCGGTTTCAAACACGACAGCTGCGGCCGCGTTTCGATGAAGGTGAAACGCAAAGGCGTCTGTGTGCTGTACGATGTCGGTGCCCGTAAAGATCCCCTGAGGGTCGAAATTATTCCTGAGCCCTCCACTGCATTACCTCATTATCTCTTCTTTCAGTACCACCTTCGCCCCGCCGGGGTGGCGCAGTGGTTACGGCGCTTGATTACTGTTCCCAAGGATGTGGGATTGAATCCCGGCCTCGGCGGCCGCATTTCGATGGAGGCGAAAAGCAAGGCGCCCGTGTGCTGTGCGATGTCAGTGCACGTTAAAGAACCCCAGGTGGTCGAAATTACCGGAGTCCTCCACTACGGCGTCTCTCATAGCCTTAGTCCCTTTGGGACGTTAAATCCCACAAACCAGCATGCATACATACATACATACATACATACATACATACATACATACATACATACATACATACATACATACATACATACATACATACATACATACATACATACATACATACATACATACATACATACATACATACATACATACATACATACATACATACATACATACATACATACGTACGTACGTACGTACGTACGTACGTACGTACGTACGTACATACATACACACACACACCACACACACACACACACACACATACATACATACGTACATACATACATACATAAATAAGTGGGGCGCCACAGCCCCTTTTAGTTCTGAAAAAGTTAAAGTTATGGATTGGGCGCCGATTTTTAAAAAGCTTTTAAGCTAGAACTAACGCCTATATTGGTTTCGAGTTTTAGATGATGCTTACAAACGAAAGCATCTACCGCCTTCTTCCCTGTCCACTCATACAGTTCTGATCCCCAAAACAGATGATCGACCCGCATTAATGCAAGTAACTGCCTATCGTCCTATTAGCTTAACCAATGTTGATTATAAGGTATACATGAAAGTACTCACTAAAAGACTTCGAACGGTTATGAAGGATATAATTGGACCACATCAGACGTGCGGCATGAGAGACCGATCCATTTTCACAATCATTCACACGGTGAGATGCGTGCTGGATTGCTGCGATGCTCTGCACATGCGCGTCGCAATGCTCCAGCTCGATTTGAAAAAAGCGTTCGATCGAGTGCCACACGAAATTTTGTTTACCATTTTGCAACATGTAAACGTTGGAACAGTCATCACAGAGGGTTTCAAAATGGCGTACAGTGGTTGCACGACGCGGCTAATAATAAAAAAATCGGTGGGTGGTGGTGGTGGTGGTGAAAACATTTATTATTATAATACATATAGGTGTGTGCACTAGGTGGGATGCCTAGACAGGCCCTCCATTGGCGTTTGCCGCAGCCCGGGCGCGCTGCGTTAAAACCTTTTGGGCCTCTAGGGTGCAGCAGCCGGACAGGGTCGCCTCCCAGTTCTCTCGGGTGGGGTTGGGGATAGGGGGCAAAGATGGGGTTTTCTGGCAGGCCCACACCATGTGGTAGATGTCAGACACCTCCCCGCAGTGCGAGCACAGCCCGTCGAATTGCGGATCAAAATGTTTTAGAATAGCCGGGCACAACATTGTATTGGTGAGCAGGCGCAGGAGCACCCGCTCGTTAGCCTTCCCCAGCCCTTTGCACGGGGTGGGAAGAGTTTGGTGCGTAGATCTGTAATATTCACATATTTCTTTAAATTTGTACACTGGGCTGAAATCAAAATCCCGGTCCGCGTCGGGTCCCGTAGGAAATGCCCGGAGAGAAATCGCGCGGGCGGCGGCGTCGGCTGCCTCATTCCCTTGGAGACCTTGGTGACCTGGAGCCCAATCGAGAGATCGGTACGCGGGATCCGAATCTCGACTGCAATTTTTGCATATGCGGTAAGCTAGAGGAGCAGTCCACCCTTGCTGGACGTTCCAACAAGCCCCTCGCGAGTCGGTTATGATGTATTTGGAGGAGGAGTCAGAGGCTGCGAGGGCGATGGCACGCATCGAGGTGCAACAATTTGTTCGCCAGGGTTGCCCCCTCTCGCCTTCTACTCTTTGATTTGTACATAGAACCCCTTTGCCTCAGTATCATCGGGACTTGTTATATCAAAGGCTTCAAACTACAGCAAGCCGAGGTTAAACTCCTAGCGTATGCCGACGACGTTGCGGTTTTCTGCGTTGACTATGAGAGCATTTTGAAAAGTGTGGATATTGTGAAGCGTTTCTGAGCTGCCAGCGGAAGTGCTGTCAATTGGACTAAGTGCCTTTTATTTTGGCATGGTACTCGGCCAGAGACCCCTGGTACTTTCGCCAACATGCAATGGCTTAGTACACCCGCGAAGTACCTAGGCGCTCCGTTAGAGTTTTACCGCGACAGTGAGCCCTACTGGCGGACTCAAGTTGTGGCTCGGCCACGTTTTTTTCTTTTTATTTCCTAATTTATTTCAGATTTTACACACACAAAAAAAAAAAACATTACTCCACATGCACACACACACAGAATATTACGCGAAAAATACACACCATGGGTTAAAACCACGCGATTTGGGCTGAGTGATCCATTACAAATCAGTCATTTGCAGCGACACTTCCATTCTCGGAAGCCACTCAGGCACTTCGTCTTGTGTCTTGAGAACTTCAATAACACCCTCAACGGCTTCGCGAAATTCGCAGTCCTGAGAAACGAAACAGAAAGTAAAAACAAACTTCCGCCAGGAGTTAACGCAATCAGCAGCGGCCGCAAAATTTAGTGTGCAGTCCCGTTAACTACACAAATCAGGCCGAGCTAATCTGGGCACAAGTTGTAGCAAAAACTCTGACAGCGGTGATATTCGAACCAACGCCCCTGAAGAGACTGGTGCCTTAAACCAGCATAGACTGCTCGGCCAGGCTTTTTTTCTTTATTGCCAAATTTATTGCCAAAAGAAAAAAAATTACTCCACACACACACACACACACACACACACACACACACACACACACACACACACACACACACACACACACACACACACACACACACACACACACACACACACACACACACACACACACACACACACACACACACACACACACACACACACACACACACACACACACACACACACACACACACACACACACACACACACACACACACACACACACACACACACACACACACACACACACACACACACACACACACACACACACACACACACACACACACACACACACACACACACACACACACACACACACACACACACACACACACACACACACACACACACACACACACACACACACACACACACACACACACACACACACACACACACACACACACACACACACACACACACACACACACACACACACACACACACACACACACACACACACACACACACACACACACACACACACACACACACACACACACACACACACACACACACACACACACACACACACACACACACACACACACACACACACACACACACACACACACACACACACACACACACACACACACACACACACACACACACACACACACACACACACACACACACACACACACGCTACCGACGACAGACACATAATAATGACAACATTTCTCATACTGCTCCTCAAGGACACACTAGAAGAGGAAATTTGCAGTCCTGTACAACGAAAGAGAGAGTAAAAACGAACCTCCGGCAGGAGTTAGCACAATCAGCAGCGGCCGCGAAACTAGTATGCAGTCCCATTAACTGCACAAATCAGGCTGAGCTACAGTGTGCACAGGTTGTAGCAAAAATTCTGGCAGTGGTGGGATTCGAACCCACGCCCCCGAACAGACTGGTGCCTTAAACCAGCGCCTTAGACCGCTCGGCCACGCTACCGACGACGGACACATAATAATGACAACATTTCTCATACTGCTCCTCAAGGACACACTCAGTTCAGGCGTTCAGTCGTGTCCGACTCTTCGTGGCCCTATGGACCATGTCACGCCACGCTTTCCGGTCTCTCACTATCTTCTTAACATCACATAGCTTCATCTGCAATGCCTCGAGAATGCCATCTAACCATCGCGTTCGCTGCCTACCCCTTCTCCGGCGACCCTCAACCTTTCCCAACATCAAATCTTTCTCCAGCGACTCCTCTCTTCTCATCAGATGACCAAAGTAGCTGAGCTTTAACTTTAGAATTTGACCCTCCAATGAGCAGTCAGGGTTTATGGTCGACAATATCGACTGATTTGATCTTCTGGCAGTCCAAGGAACTCTTAAGAGTCTTCGCCAGCACCACAATTCAAACGCGTCAATTCTTCGGCGGTCAGCCTTTTTCACAGTCCAACTCTCGCATCCATACATCACAACTGGAAAGACCATAGCACGGGTTATACGGATCTTGGTTGGCAGACTAATGTCTCTGCTCTTTACTAGGCGGTCAAGGCTAACCATTGCTCTCTTTCCCAGAAGCAGGCGTCTCCTAATTTCATGGCTGCAGTCTCCTTCCGAGGTAATCTTGGCGCCCAAGAACAGAAAATCTGTCACAGCTTCCACTTCTTGTCCATTGATGCTCCAGGACTTGATAGGGCAAGACGCCATGATCTTCGTCTTTTTAATGTTCAGTTTAAGCCCAAACTTCTCACTCTCTTCTTGTACGCGCATCAGAAGTCTCTTGAGTTCCACTTCACTTTCTGCCATTAAAGTGGTATCATCCGCATATCTAAGGTTGTTGATACGTTTTCCAGCAATCTTCACTCCAGCTGAAGACTCATCCAGACCGGCTTTCCTCATGATGCACTCTGCATATAGGTTAAATAGGCAGGGCGACAGTATGCAGCCTTGCCTCACCCCTTTCTCAATCGGAAACCAATCAGTAAGACCATGCCCAGTTCTGACTGTGGCCTCTTGCCCTTCATAAAGGTTCCTGAGGAGACAGATGAGGTGAATTGGAACTCCCATCTCTTGGAGAGCTTGCCACAATCTGCTGTGATCTACGCAGTCAAATGCTTTCGCTTTCGCATAATCAATAAAGCAGAAGTAAATGGGTTTCTGGAACTCTCTTGCTTTTTCCATGATCAAGCGAAGGTTGGCAATTTGGTCTCTGGTTCCTCTGCCCTTGCGAAACCCAGCTTGCACGTCCGGAAGCTCCCGATCCACATACTGCTGCAGCCTACCTTGCAGGATTTTTAACATCACCTTGCTAGCATGCGAAATAAGCGCGATCGTGCGGTAGTTGGAACAATCTTTGGCACTGCCTTTCTTTGGAATGGGGATGTAAACTGACCTCCTCCAATCCTGTGGCCACTGCAGGGTTGTCCAAATCTTTTTACATAATGTATGCAGTGTGTTAACAGCGTCGTGGTTGAGGTTTTGAAGCAACTCAGCTGGAATACCATCAATTCCGCTAGCTTTGTTCTTAGCAAGGCTGGCTAAGGCCCATTCAACTTCACTCGTCAGGATGCCCGGCTCGAGATCAGTAATCACCACCGTCCTATGTTGGGTTTGCACATCCGGGTCCTTCTTGTACAGTTCTTCTGTGTATTCCTGCCACCTCTTCTTTATCTCTGAGGCTTCAGTGAGGTCCTTGCCTCGTTTGTCCTTTATCACGCCCAGCTTAGCACAGAAGCTTCCTTTGATATCTTTGATTGTCTTATACAGAGCTCTTGTGTTCCTTAATTGGCTGTTGTCCTCAACTGCTTGACACTGTATGTTCAGGAAGGCATTCTTATCTCTCCTTGCTATTTTCTGAAAATCCGCATTGAGAACCTTGTATCTTTCTCTTTCCCCCATACCTTTTGCCATCCTCCTTTCCTCAGCTATTTGCAAAGCCTCTTCAGATAACCAGTTTGCTTTTTTGCATTTCTTTTGCTTTGGAACTACCTTAGTAGCAACTTCATGTATTATATCACGAACATCAGTCCACATCTCTTCGGGCTCTTTGTCTTCTAGATCTAATTCTTGAAATCGATTCCTCACTTCCACAGCATATTCTAATGGAATCTGATCCAGATCATACCTGAAAGGCCTTCTAGTTTTCTGCGTTTTCCTCAATCGAAGCTTAATTTTGGCAACAAGAAGCTGATGATCGGTGCCACAATCGGCCCCAGGCCTTGTTTTTACTGCTTGTATAGCGCTTCTCCATCTCTGCCGGCAAATAATATAATCGATCTGATTCCTGTACAGACCGTCCGGTGAAATCCATGTGTACAGGCGCCTCTTGTGCTGTTGAAAATGAGTATTCGCTATGGTCAGGTTGCTTTCTTGACAGAATTCTACTAGCCTCTGCCCAGCTTCATATGGCTCACCAAGACCGAACTTGCCTGTAATTCCGGATATTTCTTCACTCCCGACCTTAGCATTCCAGTCTCCTATGAGAAAAACGACGTCTGATGATGGGGTGCGGTCTAAAAGGCATTGTAGGTCCGCATAAAATCTTTCAACGTCAGCTTCTTCAGCAGCAGTGGTCGGTGCATAGACTTGGATAACTGTTATGTTGAAAGGGTGAGCTTGGATCCGAAGTGAAATCATTCGGTCGTTTTTGGGGTTGTACCGTAGCACTGCTTTGCCCATTCTTCTGTTTACTATGAGAGCGACCCCATTCCTTCTCTTGGATTCGTGCCCACAATAAAAGACATAATGGTCGCCGGAGTTAAATTCTCCCATTCCGGTCCACTTGAGCTCGCTGATACCCAAGATATCAATGTTCAATCTGTCCATTTCTCGCTTGACGATATCCAGTTTACCTTGCGTCATAGATCTTACTGCCTTGTCGTGGCGGAGGGGCTTGCGAAACTCGATGAAGTCGTGAGCTCTGCTGCGTAGGGCCACCCAAGATAGACAGGTCACGGCAGAGAGTTCTGACAAAATGTGATTCACTGGAGAAGGTAATGGCAACCCACTCCAGTATTTCCTGCCAAGAAAACCCTATGGCCAAGGACACACTAGAAGAGGAAATTTGCAGTCCTGTACAACGAAACAGAGAGTAAAAACGAACCTCCGGCAGGAGTTAGCGCAATCAGCAGCGGCCGCGAAACTAGTATGCAGTCCCATTAACTGCACAAATCAGGCTGAGCTACAGTGTGCACAGGTTGTAGAAAAAATTCTGGCAGCGGTGGGATTCGAACCCACGCCCCCGAAGAGACTGGTGCCTTAAACCAGCGCCTTAGACCGCTCGGCCACGCTACCGACGACAGACACATAATAATGACAACATTTCTCATACTGCTCCTCAAGGACACACTAGAAGAGGAAATTTGCAGTCCTGTACAACGAAAGAGAGAGTAAAAACGAACCTCCGGCAGGAGTTAGCACAATCAGCAGCGGCCGCGAAACTAGTATGCAGTCCCATTAACTGCACAAATCAGGCTGAGCTACAGTGTGCACAGGTTGTAGCAAAAATTCTGGCAGTGGTGGGATTCGAACCCACGCCCCCGAACAGACTGGTGCCTTAAACCAGCGCCTTAGACCGCTCGGCCACGCTACCGACGACGGACACATAATAATGACAACATTTCTCATACTGCTCCTCAAGGACACACTCAGTTCAGGCGTTCAGTCGTGTCCGACTCTTCGTGGCCCTATGGACCATGTCACGCCACGCTTTCCGGTCTCTCACTATCTTCTTAACATCACATAGCTTCATCTGCAATGCCTCGAGAATGCCATCTAACCATCGCGTTCGCTGCCTACCCCTTCTCCGGCGACCCTCAACCTTTCCCAACATCAAATCTTTCTCCAGCGACTCCTCTCTTCTCATCAGATGACCAAAGTAGCTGAGCTTTAACTTTAGAATTTGACCCTCCAATGAGCAGTCAGGGTTTATGGTCGACAATATCGACTGATTTGATCTTCTGGCAGTCCAAGGAACTCTTAAGAGTCTTCGCCAGCACCACAATTCAAACGCGTCAATTCTTCGGCGGTCAGCCTTTTTCACAGTCCAACTCTCGCATCCATACATCACAACTGGAAAGACCATAGCACGGGTTATACGGATCTTGGTTGGCAGACTAATGTCTCTGCTCTTTACTAGGCGGTCAAGGCTAACCATTGCTCTCTTTCCCAGAAGCAGGCGTCTCCTAATTTCATGGCTGCAGTCTCCTTCCGAGGTAATCTTGGCGCCCAAGAACAGAAAATCTGTCACAGCTTCCACTTCTTGTCCATTGATGCTCCAGGACTTGATAGGGCAAGACGCCATGATCTTCGTCTTTTTAATGTTCAGTTTAAGCCCAAACTTCTCACTCTCTTCTTGTACGCGCATCAGAAGTCTCTTGAGTTCCACTTCACTTTCTGCCATTAAAGTGGTATCATCCGCATATCTAAGGTTGTTGATACGTTTTCCAGCAATCTTCACTCCAGCTGAAGACTCATCCAGACCGGCTTTCCTCATGATGCACTCTGCATATAGGTTAAATAGGCAGGGCGACAGTATGCAGCCTTGCCTCACCCCTTTCTCAATCGGAAACCAATCAGTAAGACCATGCCCAGTTCTGACTGTGGCCTCTTGCCCTTCATAAAGGTTCCTGAGGAGACAGATGAGGTGAATTGGAACTCCCATCTCTTGGAGAGCTTGCCACAATCTGCTGTGATCTACGCAGTCAAATGCTTTCGCTTTCGCATAATCAATAAAGCAGAAGTAAATGGGTTTCTGGAACTCTCTTGCTTTTTCCATGATCAAGCGAAGGTTGGCAATTTGGTCTCTGGTTCCTCTGCCCTTGCGAAACCCAGCTTGCACGTCCGGAAGCTCCCGATCCACATACTGCTGCAGCCTACCTTGCAGGATTTTTAACATCACCTTGCTAGCATGCGAAATAAGCGCGATCGTGCGGTAGTTGGAACAATCTTTGGCACTGCCTTTCTTTGGAATGGGGATGTAAACTGACCTCCTCCAATCCTGTGGCCACTGCAGGGTTGTCCAAATCTTTTTACATAATGTATGCAGTGTGTTAACAGCGTCGTGGTTGAGGTTTTGAAGCAACTCAGCTGGAATACCATCAATTCCGCTAGCTTTGTTCTTAGCAAGGCTGGCTAAGGCCCATTCAACTTCACTCGTCAGGATGCCCGGCTCGAGATCAGTAATCACCACCGTCCTATGTTGGGTTTGCACATCCGGGTCCTTCTTGTACAGTTCTTCTGTGTATTCCTGCCACCTCTTCTTTATCTCTGAGGCTTCAGTGAGGTCCTTGCCTCGTTTGTCCTTTATCACGCCCAGCTTAGCACAGAAGCTTCCTTTGATATCTTTGATTGTCTTATACAGAGCTCTTGTGTTCCTTAATTGGCTGTTGTCCTCAACTGCTTGACACTGTATGTTCAGGAAGGCATTCTTATCTCTCCTTGCTATTTTCTGAAAATCCGCATTGAGAACCTTGTATCTTTCTCTTTCCCCCATACCTTTTGCCATCCTCCTTTCCTCAGCTATTTGCAAAGCCTCTTCAGATAACCAGTTTGCTTTTTTGCATTTCTTTTGCTTTGGAACTACCTTAGTAGCAACTTCATGTATTATATCACGAACATCAGTCCACATCTCTTCGGGCTCTTTGTCTTCTAGATCTAATTCTTGAAATCGATTCCTCACTTCCACAGCATATTCTAATGGAATCTGATCCAGATCATACCTGAAAGGCCTTCTAGTTTTCTGCGTTTTCCTCAATCGAAGCTTAATTTTGGCAACAAGAAGCTGATGATCGGTGCCACAATCGGCCCCAGGCCTTGTTTTTACTGCTTGTATAGCGCTTCTCCATCTCTGCCGGCAAATAATATAATCGATCTGATTCCTGTACAGACCGTCCGGTGAAATCCATGTGTACAGGCGCCTCTTGTGCTGTTGAAAATGAGTATTCGCTATGGTCAGGTTGCTTTCTTGACAGAATTCTACTAGCCTCTGCCCAGCTTCATATGGCTCACCAAGACCGAACTTGCCTGTAATTCCGGATATTTCTTCACTCCCGACCTTAGCATTCCAGTCTCCTATGAGAAAAACGACGTCTGATGATGGGGTGCGGTCTAAAAGGCATTGTAGGTCCGCATAAAATCTTTCAACGTCAGCTTCTTCAGCAGCAGTGGTCGGTGCATAGACTTGGATAACTGTTATGTTGAAAGGGTGAGCTTGGATCCGAAGTGAAATCATTCGGTCGTTTTTGGGGTTGTACCGTAGCACTGCTTTGCCCATTCTTCTGTTTACTATGAGAGCGACCCCATTCCTTCTCTTGGATTCGTGCCCACAATAAAAGACATAATGGTCGCCGGAGTTAAATTCTCCCATTCCGGTCCACTTGAGCTCGCTGATACCCAAGATATCAATGTTCAATCTGTCCATTTCTCGCTTGACGATATCCAGTTTACCTTGCGTCATAGATCTTACTGCCTTGTCGTGGCGGAGGGGCTTGCGAAACTCGATGAAGTCGTGAGCTCTGCTGCGTAGGGCCACCCAAGATAGACAGGTCACGGCAGAGAGTTCTGACAAAATGTGATTCACTGGAGAAGGTAATGGCAACCCACTCCAGTATTTCCTGCCAAGAAAACCCTATGGCCAAGGACACACTAGAAGAGGAAATTTGCAGTCCTGTACAACGAAACAGAGAGTAAAAACGAACCTCCGGCAGGAGTTAGCGCAATCAGCAGCGGCCGCGAAACTAGTATGCAGTCCCATTAACTGCACAAATCAGGCTGAGCTACAGTGTGCACAGGTTGTAGAAAAAATTCTGGCAGCGGTGGGATTCGAACCCACGCCCCCGAAGAGACTGGTGCCTTAAACCAGCGCCTTAGACCGCTCGGCCACGCTACCGACGACAGACACATAATAATGACAACATTTCTCATACTGCTCCTCAAGGACACACTAGAAGAGGAAATTTGCAGTCCTGTGCAACGAAACGGAGAGTAAAAACGAACTTCCGGCAGAAGTTAGCACAATCAGCAGCGGCCGCGAAACTTAGTATGCAGTCCCATTAACTGCACAAATCAGGCTGAGCTACAGTGTGCACAGGTTGTAGCAAAAATTCTGGCAGCGGTGGGATTCGAACCCACGCCCCCGAAGAGACTGGTGCCTTAAACCAGCGCCTTAGACCGCTCGGCCACGCTACCTTTTTTTTTTTCTTTATTGCATGGAAAAACTTCCGTAAAAAGGAACAACTCCACTTACTTAAACATGTCCATGTCTAAAGTTACCGGGCTGCTTAATACGAGCCCGTCATATCCTCAGCCCGACAATGCACAATCATCAGAACATCTAAAGTCTGGGAGACATACACATGCGTCTAGATACGGCATCCAGTTTGGAGGTTCTTCACGTGCAGCATATACA